>NC_136515.1:17866059-17876059 GCF_053919585.1 Euprymna scolopes
AAGATTGTTGATTTATTTATTTTTTATGTACGATTCTGTGGTATATTTTCCTCTCTTTTCTCTGAGAGATGTACTCTGCCCTTTGTTCATATTCTGGTCGCCCTACATTTTGGGACGTATTATTTGTAATTATTTCAATATTTATTGATATATTTTTACGAGAGTATATATATATATATATATATATATATATATATATATATATATATATATATATCCATCCAAATGCTAGTACACCTCTATCTATCTATCTTTATGTCTATCTCTCTCCCTCTCTCTCTCTTTCTCTCTCTCCCTCCCTCTCTCTCTCTATATATATATATATAAATATATATATATATATTTATATTTATATTTATATATATATATATATATAAATTATTTACTATAAAATTTTTTAATTAATTATTAAATTATTAAACACTTACAAACACTAGTGTTTCATCCTTTCGGGAATCATCAGTGTAGGGTGTCACGATTAACACCAGTAGAGTCGAACCTGGCAACAGAAGTCATGTCTGGCTTTATTAGAAAGGACCTAATCCATTCGGCTACCGTTAACTGCGAAAAATGCTGTTGAAATCTAAACATTTATTCTTTTTAAATGCTTTTAACATCAGTCAGAGTGATCTAATTATTATATAATGATCTGCATATATGAGCTAAATTGACCCACTTTTATTTCAACTGGAAGTGGCCAAAGTAGTTTCTTAAAGGGGATGACAGAATTATATATATATATATATATATATATATATATATATATATACATATATATATATATATATATATATATATATATTTGTTTGAGGGTAAACAGTTGCATATGGTCGCTACAAATAGCCATCTGTTTCAGTCAATGAAACTTCCTCAGGCGACCCGCAACCTCTAGACGCCACAAAAAAAAAATGGAAAAAATTGAAGGAAATTGAAAAAAAGAAAACAAGACCTCTTCAAAAAAAAAAAAAAAAGAAAGAAAAAAGATCATTTTTTTCTGTTTCTTTCTGTGTTCTTTTTTTTCAATTTTTCCCCATTTTTCTTCATGGCGTCGAGAAGTTCTGAGTCGCCTGAGGAAGTCTCATTGACTAAAACAGATGGGTATTTGTTGCGACAGTATGTAACTGTTTACCCTCAAATACAAAACATATGTTGTTCTTTTTATTGAGCACTATCTAACAACCTTGATGTTTTCATTAATCCCGAAAAAGCTGGCTTAATTGTTACTATATTGGACCCACTATCTTAACGTTTTGGTTTCGATCTCATCTGAACTGTTTAGAAAATACTCGCATGGACATGTCACTGTTTAGTTCCGATTTTTGTTTATTTATTTTTTTAAAGGAATTTAACGCTACGTTTAATACTTACAGTATTTCTGTTTATAATGAACTAGCGGGGGTACCCGGCGTTGCCCGAGTGTTTGTTTCCGGGACGGGGGGGGGAGTTTTAAAAAATGTTATGGTAGGTAAGTAGGAAGGATCAAACCCGGAGTCATGAGTAAAAGTAAGAAAATAAAGTGTGAAAAAAAAAAAAAAAACATCTGCAACGTTAACAGTTCGGCCACCAAGAAAAGTCCATTCCAGTTGTTTAGGAAAAAAAAAAAACGACTACGGTAGGTCGGCGCGAACGTGAAAATATAATGTGAATTGTCCGGCACGCTAACCACTACGCCACAGAGCACTGCAGCTTAGTTTAGTGATTTTAAATAACTTCACATGAAAGAACTACGAAGCCAAACCGGTGTTCTCTTCTCAACTGTTTCTTGTGAACGATCCCCAAACGGTGTTAAGTGGTGGCAGGAAGAGGAGGAATTTATTAGAGAGAAAATATTTTACCACTTCCATTGATCTTAAGCGATTTTGGCCGTGACTTCTCAGCAGAAAAAGTATAGAAATCTAAGATTATCGAGGAATTTGAGAAATAATAAGGCTATAACACACCTCAGATATTGTTCTGCCGTTTGTGCATATTATATTTGCATGAAATATCTTGATTTTTAATCCTATTAAGGTCAAAATCAGACGCGAAAAAATGAGTTCATTTTATTTATATAATAATAATAATAATAATAAAGAAGAGAAGAAGAAGAAAGAAAGAATAGAAGATAGAAGAAGATAGATAGAAGAAGATAGAATAGAAGAAAGAAAGAAAAGATAGATAGATAGAATAGAAGAATAGAAGAAGATAGATAGAAGAGAAGAGATAAGAATTCTACATTAATTAAAATGTAATATTTACGCCTATTCTCCGACCGGGCGCCGCCAGGCGGTTGCTAATATATAAAAAATTATATAATTATATAAAATCGCAACAATAATAAAATAATATCAAATGAAACGACATATCTGAATAATTGCTATCTTTGTTTTCATTTTTGTTTCATTTTGTTTGTCAGCAAAAAGAAGACTGCAGGACCGCCATTTTTTTTTTTTTTTTTTTTTACTTTTTTTTCGTCTGACTTCTATTCGCTTTCCTTCCTTATGAAAGGAAGCAGCCGACATTGTCTTTCCTTTTCTTTCATCAAAAATAAACGCTTGCTATGATTTCATGAAGATGAAGGGATTAAAAAGGGTCAAAATTCTTTTATCATATCACCAGGAAATGATTCACAAAAAAAAAATAAAAACCGACGCGATATTTTTAATCCTCCCTCTCCCAGAACCTACTCTGGAATCACACTTCCTGAATCCACAGGAAGCAATGACCCAATTCCTTGGCATCGCCAATAGAATCAGATCAAAATATCTCAGACTTTTTCCAATTAATAACGATGAAGATACTACCGCTGTCTTTGTTGTGAACTTAACTCACAACTTAGTAGAAAGCAAAGGGATTAACAGAAGTTGATCATTCAACGTCGCTGGCCAGGAGACTATGTTCGTTCTCATTTGAGGATAGTTAGTATAGCAATTTTGGACACCTACACATTCACAACTGCAGCGCTCATTTCGGGATTTCACCAACGCAGTAAATGTAATAGAGATCCTAAACACATATATTTGTCTACTTCATGGCACTATTTTAATTATAAATATGAATATTAACAACATTCGTATGACCCATCTTACGAGTCTCTGATTTATTCCAACTGAAACTCTGCCAATAGAAATTGCAATAAGTATTAGGAAAGCTTTTCTGAATAATTTGTACATTTAACGTGTGAGTCTTACGTTTCTCCTCTCCTCTAATATCCTCATCTTCTTGTTCTCATCTCCTTTTCTCTATTTCGTCGGTGTTCCCTTCCTTCTTCTTTATTGCCTTTTTCTTTCTTTTCTTCTTCTTCTTCTTCTTCTTCTTCTTATTATTATTATTATTATTATTATTATTATTATTATAATTATTATTATTATTATACTTCTACTAGTTTTAGCATAACTTTTCTACTACTACTAATAATAATAATTTTATTTCTTTTTTTTCTTATTTCTTTTTTCTTTTTCTTTTTTCTTTTTTCTTTCATATTTCTTTTTTTTCTTATTTCTTTTTTCTTTTTCTTTTTTCTTTTTTCTTTCATATTTCTTTTTTTTTCTTATTTCTTTTTTCTTTTTCTTTTTTCTTTTTTCTTTCATATTTCTTTTTTTTCTTATTTCTTTTTTCTTTTTCTTTTTTCTTTTTTCTTTCATATTTCTTTTTTTTCTTATTTCTTTTTTCTTTTTCTTTTTTCTTTTTTCTTTCATATTTCTTTTTTTTCTTATTTCTTTTTTCTTTTTCTTTTTTCTTTTTTCTTTCATATTTCTTTTTTTTCTTATTTTTTGTTTTTTTTTCCAATTTCTATTTTTCTTTACTAATTTTTTTTTCGTTTTTTATTCGTTTTTCTTTATCTTTTTTCTTTTCCTATTTCTTTTTTCTTTTTTCTTCTTCTATTTTTCCCCTCTTTTTTTTAATTTCTTCGTTCTTTCTTCTATTTCCTTTTTTCGTTTTCTTCTTAACCCTTTTTTTATTTTTTCTAATGTTTTTATTTTTTGCTGTTTCTTTTTTTTCCTATTTCTTTTTTCTTTTTTTTCTATTTCGTTTTTTCTATTTCTTTTCTCTTGATTGTTTCTTTATCAGTTTTGTCTTTCTTCCTATTTATTTTTTCTTTTTTTTCTTTTTTCTTTTTCTTTTTCCTTTTTCTTTCTTTTTTCTTTTTCTATTTCCTTTTTTCTTTTTTAGTTTCTTTTGCTATTTCTTTTTTCTTTTTCTATTTTTTTCTGTTTGTAAACTTAGTTTTCGTTTTTTCTTTCTTCCTATTTCTTTTTATCTTTTTCTTCTTTTTTCTTTTTTCTTTTTTCTTTTACTATTTCCTTTTTTTACTTTTTCTTTTTCCTTTTTTCTTTTTATTTTCTTTTGCTATTTCTTTTTTCTTTTTCTATTTCTTGTATTTGTAAACTTAGTTTTTGTTTCTCCTTTACGTTCTTCCTTTATTTCCTCTTTTACTTTTACTCTCTTCTACATCACTTACTTTTACATCACTACTTCAATTATGGATATTAGCAACCTTCCATTCTCTATAAAATTCCGGAACAAATTCCGCTTTTTTAAATGTTCATAATTGTTGGAACTTTGGTTACTTTTATTAGTTTAAAGGATATTGGACAGAAAATGAAATTATTTTGGAAATTTTCATTATTTCGAACATTCAAGATATCTCCGTCTTTGGTATAATTTACATATTTATTTACTTTTTTTCTCAACACCGTCATTTCTCTTTGTCTGATTCTCTTCTTTTTCGTCTTCGTTTTCTTTTTCCACTTCCCTCCTTCATCAGCTTCCTCATCAGTCTTCTTTTTCATCATTCTATCCGTTCTTCTTCTTTCTTTCTCTTCTTCTCCTTCTCCTTCTCCTTCTTCTTCTTCTCCTTCTCCTTCTTCTTCTTCTTCTTCTTCTCCTTCTCCTTCTCCTTCTCCTTCTTCTTCTTCTTCTTCTTCTTCTTCTTCTTCTTCTTCTCATCCTCCTCCTACTTCTTCTCCTTCTTCTTCTCCTTCTCCTTCTTCTTCTCCTTCTTCTTCTTCTTCTTCTTCTCCTTCTCCTTCTTCTTCTTCTTCTTCTTCTCATCCTCCTCCTACTTCTTCTTCTTCTTCTTCTTCTTATTCTTCTTCTTATTCTTATTCTTCTTCTTCTTGAGCCTTCCATTCCCTGTCCGCTTCTTTTTTTATCGTCTTTTATTTCTTTCTCTTCTTTTTCCCCCATGTCTCTCCTCTATTTGCTTCCCCATCCATCTTCATATTCTTCGTCTACTTCTACACCTGAAGAAGGTTGAGGATTATACTGACTGAAACGTTGTGAAAATAACACTCAACATGAGAACATATACATATGTATATGTATATATGTGTATATATATGTGTGTGTGTGTGGATTTCTTGATTTTTTTAAAACGATAAATAAGGTTAAGTATCGTCTTCGCCTTGAACCTCGTTTTTAACTTAGAAAATCGCCTACATTTTATTTGGGTGTACATAAATAATATTTTTATTTTTAAAACAGTAATCTACGGGCATGCATGTTTCAAGGTTGCTACCTCTCATCAACGTAGCTCGACCGTGTCTCTCTAGGAATCGAACCTCGGACCATGTGTATATATATATATATATATATATATATATATATATACTCCCATAAATTCGTTTTTCTTTTGTGTGCATTAATATTCATATTAAAAACCCAATTTTCTATTTATTTAAAAAGAAAATACAATTTTCTGATATATGGATCGTGCATTTGCATTCATATGCAAAAGATCTAGCTAATTTGCATATTCTTTTAAACATTCATTTTAATTAATTCCATATTAGTTTTTTTACGGGTTTCTTATGGGATGATCATCTTCAGTTAATTATTACGTGTAATTATATTCATGCAAATATTCTACATGATTTATACTTTCATAATATTTTCATAAAAAGCTTATAGTAAATACAAAATTGTTTCCATATATATTTATGTATACGTATATATTTTTGTTTAATTCTCTATATATCTATCTATATATCTATAAAAGTGAACTTGTCTGTGTGTCTGTGTGTCTGGGTACATTTCCCTACGCAATAACTCTGTCACTTTTAGCCTACAGACTCGAAATTTGATATACAGGGTAATGAGATTTGGAAAATTGATGTGATCGGTTTTCGGTCAGAAATTTGTCTGTTAAGGGGGTCAAAGTTCAACGCTTTGACCTTTGAGAACACTACCAAACTCCTCCGACAAGTTTGGGTCTAAACACTTGAAATTTTAGATATAGGTTCCTTGGACATGGATCTAACTTAATAACTTGATTTGAGCCCAATACAATAAATATTAAGGGGTTATAATAGGGGTCGAATTTAAGCAAATTGACAGTTTTTTTCCGTTTTTTTTTGTTTTTGTTTTTTTTTTGCTCGGCATACACCCCGAAACACCCGGGCAACGCCGGGCTGAAATGCTAGTATATATATATATATATATATATATATATATATATATATATATATATATATATATATATATATATACATATATATATATATATATATATATATATATATATATATTATGACGAACTGACAGACAGAGCTTCTGTCTAGATATATACACTCCTCTAATCTGGTTACAAACATTAGCTGACAACCCCACGAAGATACTTGATGTGACGTATCGGTTGGTTCACGTTTGTGATATCCCGAGTAAATAAGTGAGTCTTCTGTTCTTCCGCAGGTGACTCAACCACACCCAAGGATTGAACTCACAGCAAACAATCACATTTTATCTTCACAATTAACCTGCACGCTTCTTGGCCTCCTTTCACTCTAATCTTTTACCCTCCGCTCACAAAAAAAATGAACTAAAATATCCTAAAATGTCTGAATAAATAAAGGATCCTGACATTCTAAAGGTCCCATTTTAGGGATCTTTTCAATTTTAATCCATTCAATTGTTCCTGCCTTCAATAATAAAAAAAAAATCTGTGTTTATTGCTGTCGAAGAAGAACAAACATGGTGCGAGAAGAAGAAGGGCCTTTATTGTCATTAGAGTTTGCATAGGAATTAAAAGCAACGTCCACAACCGAACAGTCGTTTTATTGTGTCGATCTCACCTGGATATTTCAGGTGTTTGGGTTTGTCCGCGAGTGAATGGTGGACGTCGACACAAACAAAGAGCTAGTTTCGAATTCTGAACTAAGTCAACATCGGGGTTAAATAAGGTCTCGAAAAGATAAAAGAGACTTATCACCCTGCAAAATCACCTTGATCTGGGGTAGAAAGGCCTTCTTTGGGGTCGGTTGGCGACACAAGACAAGTGTTTGTCCGTTTCATAGGAAAGAGTGACGAATAGTTATCCACCGAAAACAAAACAATTAACTTGACCATTTCACGAGCAAATAGAAAACTGGACTTCTCCCCACTCCCCGTCCCCCCTCTCTCTCTCTCTCTCTCTCTCTCTCTCTCTCTCTCTCTATCTACCTCTCCATCTATCTATCTATCTATCTATCTACCTCTCCATCTATCTATCTATCTATCTACCTCTCCATCTATCTATCTATCTCTTATCTACATCTCTCTCTCTCTCTCTCTCTCTCTCTCTATATATATATATATATATATATATATATATATATATATATATATATATATATATATATATATATATATATACAAGTAGATGTATCCGGCGTTGTTCTGTATTAAAATAATGTTAAATTCCTTTAAAAAACAAAACAAAACAAAAAAAAACGGAAAACAACTGAGATGTTTATCCGGGTATAATTTTTTTTTTTTTCTAAACAGTTCACTTCTTGTAAGTAAGTAAAAAAAAACACGTACTCGAGCTGAGACTGACACCAAACTCTGAAGACAGTGAGTCAAGTATGATAACCATTAGGCTAGCTTGTCACAGTCTTTAAAACGTGTTTTCAAGCCTACTTATTCTTAACATAAGGAAGTGGTCATGTGAACGATTCGCGCATGCGCAGTCGGGAAATAGTTTACAAACAGATAAAAATCCGATGACATTCAAAGTACCAATTTTTTCAAATGCAACCCTTTAGCAGCCCTTTATACCAGATGAAAACGATTAAAAAGTTTTCCACGTGTCTGACTACCCTATATACCAAATGTAAAATTTGTAGTAGTGATGGGACGATTCCAATATTTTTCCCGATTCCGATACAATTATCGATTCCTTGCTAAATTCCCGATTCCGATACAATTACCGATTCCGATTCTGATTCTTTTAAATCTCTAAATATTTACTATACAGTTGTTATTTCACCCGATTTTGGTAAAAAAGCACCTGATGAATGTGTAGATATTTTCTTTAATGTCAGATACACTTGGGGAGAATGATCTATCGATTTTAGCTTTACTGGTAATTTGAAATCAACAAAAAATTATTATTTTAACATTATTACCAGCAATGGAAGATTTTTCTTTAAACAAAATAAAATAAAAAAAGCCAATTAAAACAATCGTTTTGGCATCGGAAAATAGGCATCAATTTTTCCGATTCCGATACCCTCAAATGTTCCGATTTTTCCGATTCCGATTAATCGTCCCAACATTAGTTTGTAGATAAAAAAAATCGTTGAGTATATAGGTTGAGCGTTGTCCTCTTACACGCACACATTTTCACTTTTATATACAGAAAAGAAACCTTGCCTATCTGAGGAATAGTCTCCAGAAAATTCCTTTCTCTTCTCATGTAGGGAATTCCGACATGCAGAATTAATTAGCTTTGATGTTTAGTCGGTATGAATAGCTGCTGGAAGGTCAAATCGTAAACAAACTGGAACTAAGGCGAAATTCGATTAAAGTGTCCCTTATACGCATGCATGAATGAACCCTTTTTCGGGGTCAATGGCCAACTAGCACCGTGTGTTTGTGTGTATGTCTGTGTGGCTCCCGTAAACCGTGGTGCAGGCAACCTTTCTAAGAGAAGCAAATCTCTGATTTAAAAAACCATAAAGCTGGTCTGCAGTTTAACTTGTTGCTGTCTATCTTGCTCTTACTTGTTGCTGGATCTCAACATTTTGAACCGAGAGAGAGACATAGCTGTCGTGCAAAGCTAAGACTCTGTAACATCATCTGTGTATAGATACTCTCTCAGGCATTTGTCTATAAAAATGGTCCTGTGGCGATGGAAAAGTTGTGACACGTGGAAACTTGAAATGCTGGACGCATGTAATGATTGATCTCAATGACCGTCTTCAGTGTTGTGCCTGCTTGAGTGTGTGAATTCACCAGTAGGACTAAAAAAAAAAGTCATTTCTGGGCTCATGGACTTTAAGTGTTGAGGGAGTGGCACTCGTCTGACAAGACTTTGCAATCGTCATGTATGTATGTATGTATGTTTGTATGTATGTTTGTATGTATGCCTAAAACTTTCGACGTAGGCGACGGATTTTCACAAGATTGGTATCGTTTTGAAGCTAGACCATTCGGACGACACATATCAAAAAAATTGGCTAAAAACATTAATTCCGTCAATCTCAACTGGGCACTTTCTACATGGAGGGTCGCTTTTTCCGACGATACATTCGAAAATCGTCGCCTCTTTTTGAATGCCTAGCCAGTTTGGCAATGGACGCAACGACAAAGGTGTCACGTTTTTTTCTTTTTTTTTTTTACGTTATTTTCTTCCTTCGCGGTACGGGTTGGAGCCTGCCTATTACCACTTTTTTTTTCTCAGCACACACTTTCAAACACCCGGAAAATGCCGGGCACCCAGGCTAGTCTTTTATATAAATCTCACCTGTCTGTTTAAATGTATGTATGTATGTATGTATGTATGTATGCCAAAAAATTTCGACAGAAGTGACGGATTTTCACATGATTGGTATTATTTTGATGCTCGACGTCTTGGACGGCAAATATCGAAAAATTTACTAAAAGAATTAATCCCTTCACCCTCAACTGGGCAGTTTTTACAAGGAGAGATCGATTTTTTGCGAGCCATTTTTGCAAGTATTCGTATCGGTTTAATTGACTTTGCCTAATTTTAACAGTCCAACTTCCGGTCGCGTCATGGAGTAGTGGTAAGACGTCA
>NC_136515.1:17878559-17908559 GCF_053919585.1 Euprymna scolopes
GCGATGGGCGCAATAGCTAAGACGTCACGTTTGTTTTTTGTTTTTCTTTTTTTCACGTTTTTTTTTTCCTCCTTCGCTCTACGGGTTCGAGCCTGCCTGTGTGCCTACTACCAATTTTTTTTTTTTTGCTCCCCACACACCTCCAAACACCCGGGCGCGACCGCCGGGCACCCAGGCTAGTATAAACGTAAAGAAAAATATAAGTGTGAAAATTAAAGTTAAATTCTATTGATTAAAATATACATGAAAATATATTCAAGTTAACAATTTATAGTTTGATAAAAGGAATAATAAATAATAAATATTTATTAATGTTAAGTTAACAGTAACGCTAAAAGCTACAAATCATCTCCACCGTATTTTTTTGTTTGTTTGTTTTGTTTTATTTTTTAGCTTCGAGAAAATACATGCACATTTAACGTGTGTTTTTACCAAAATCTGGACAAAATAACAACTTTATAGTTAAATATTTAGAGATTTATAAGGAATCAGAATCGGAATCGGTAATTTCATCGGAATCGGGAATTTAGTACGGAATCGGTAATTGTATCGGAATCGGGAAAATATATTGGAATCGTCCCATCTCTAATATATATATATATATATATATATATATATATATATATATATATATATATATATATACTTATTTTCATGGCAGCTGCTCGACTGAGCTTCACTTTATGATTTCCCTCTCGCCATTTAAAACATGTAAAACAAAAAACTTGTCTACCAACAACAATTGTCAACGATTTCCCTTACTCTTTATCTATGCTAAAAACTGAACATAAATTCCAACAATGTTTCTTTCATAGAACTACCCTTACGTTGAACACAATACCATAGGGCTGTTTCCCATCTGACTATAACATGGTCGTTTTCAAGTCGAGCATGAGTAAGTTTTAGTTGAACTATTCTCTTAAATAATCAATTTCTACCAAATTTCCACGTTTACTGATCATCAGATTGTTGCCTCACTTGTCACCAGACGCTCATTAACCCATATCCTCGAATGGTGTTTGGCCTTAAGTAATTGATCTTTAAGCAGTGACCTCTTACTAAATAAGGTCTTATTTGTCAGAAAACCGTTGTATGAACTGGTACGCGTAAGCAATCGTTATCGCGTTAGTCCGATACTAATCCGCCAACTTGAACTAAAGCTGCAGCGAAGTGCCTAGCCTTTGAAACGAACTTTTCCGTTTTGTGTTCGACAAAGAATTTTGTCTTTGAATATTTGATTCGTCTGATTCCTTTCATTCGAAGATCTGACAAGCAATTCAATCAGGCAGAATTCTCGCTTGCCGTAGGCCGACACGGAGACCAGGTCGTAAAGGAAGGCGAGGCGTAACGTATTCAGGAATGCAGGAATCAGAGCGGATAAACATATATTCGCGCTCCGTTTTTCAAGATGCTGACCTGAGTTTATGCAAATTGGTTTCGAGGTGTTGACCTCGGTTTATGCAAATTTGATGCAACAAATCAGTTTCTCTGTTCGTTCGTCTTTATAACCGCCGATACGTCTGAAAACAAAAGGTTTATCACGCGCACTCGTATAGACAAAGATTTCCTTTTCAATTTCAAAAGACAATCGATGCATCCTTGTGGCTTCAGCGTGGTATCTATAGTTTAATAAAGGTTGCGTAATCACAAGCCCAACCTCTCCTGAACCGGCATTAATTGTGTCTAGCGGCCAGAATTACAGGACGCCTTGAAACAATATTAGAATAAACAGAAGAAGGATGGGGTTACTAAAAGTGTAGTATCTGTTGTTATATTCGAATTTATCTTTTCTGCCATCGATCTGTGACTTCTCAATCGCCACGCGTCTTTTCCTTTTTCTCCTCTTTGCTTCTCCGCTCCAACGTAAACAAGTTCTTGATGAACCGTCCCCCTAAGTGACCCAACTTACGCGATAATCACATTGCCTAATGTATACCCATCGACCCTTATCCTTGAGTGGCCTCCAAGCCTTGATAACTGGTGATTCCTGTGTAAACAAAATAAAAAATAAAAACGGCAATAAACAACTTGTGTTAAAAAAGAAAGAAAACCCGAGTCAAGTTTATTTTTCTTTGTTTGTTCTTTTTCGACGGTGCCGGGCAGCGTGGGGGTCCGAAGGAGGTTTTAATTGTAGCGAACACTGTTCGAACATAACGGCCACGTTACACTAGATACTGTTACCATATTGAAAAGGGAAGAGAACCCTTTCCCACCTTGGCAAGTTGTAATTTCTTCCGTAGTGCTCTATCTGCTTCTAAAAAAGTCAGTTCTCTCTATCGGTTCAGACACCTTCTCATACCAGAGGCTATTCTGTATCTCTACAAATCTACTAACAAATCACGTATGGAGTTCTGTTGTCATATTAAGATCAGCAAATCTCTATCCTATTTGAGGGTCCTTGTTAAAGTACAGAACCCTATTTGTAATTTGATTTCCCCCTCACCACCTCTTACCGGGGTGTTGCTGCTAGTCTCACGCTTTTCTCTAAATAATACTATTCAGAACTGCCTAATATATTCCCTGCTTCCTTTGTTTCAGCTCGTCTGACTATTTCCGTCTAGTGGTCTACATTAATTCACTGTTTTGGTATCTTAATGTAAGAAGAGACGTTGCGAGCTTGTCTCTGCTTTGTCCTTATTTTATATTTATTGCTCGTCTTAACTCGAATCTATGACCCCCCCCCATCGCCAAACTTTCACAAGAAACACTCGTCTAGCTGAAACCACTATCAATACTTTCCCCCACTCTTTATCTGTGCCTAAACCTAAACGTAGACTCCATGAACAAAGCTTCTTTCTTAGAACTGCACGCCCGTGAAACTTTCTTCCGTTTGCCTGCTTTCCAACTAAATACAATATGGTCGTCTTCAAGTCAAATGTAAACAAGTTCTTGATGAGCCTTAAGTAATCCAATTTACTAAATTTCCACTACTAACGATTACTACGATATTGTCCCATTGACTACTGTACGCTCGTTAACCCTTATCCTCGAGTAGCTTCTGGGCCTTTATAAACGGTAACTCCTATGTAACAATTTAACTCTTTAACCCTTATCTCATATTGTTCGATTCATTTATCATCGACGATCACTCTCGTCTCGCACGTACCATTAATTTCGAAAGAAATGAAATCAGACAGTAACTTTATTGCTTTCTACCTTTTAATGATGACGTTTGTTGTAGGTGAACAGGAATATCACTATAAAGGGGCTTGTGTCAACCGGTCAACCAAATACTTCGGACTGTCACGCTAAACTATTTTTGCAAGAAGCGATGTCGATCTGTTATGCTTAAGTTTAGTTATCTTCGACACGTTAACTCCCAAAGAGGCAGCCGCTTTTTCACGATTAATTTTGTTTATTACTTATTTTAATCGAACTATTGTTCTCATCTTAAGTGCCATTTTTCCAACGTTTCGACCGATATAGCTTTCGACCTTCGTCAGGCATGTTGGTCTCCATCTTGAAAAAGAAAGGAGAAAAGAAGAAAAAATATTTTTCACACATACGAAACCACGTCGAAAAAAAAACAACTCCAAAAATACGAAACAATCTACAGAGCCAATAACTTTTCACCTTCCTTTTCCAAGATGGCGACGAATATACCTAGCGATGGTCGAAGGCTATATTGACCGAAACGTTGCACAAATTACACTCAGGATGAGAGCAATACTCCGATCAACACAAAAAGTACGAAAAATCAGTTCTCGGCTAAAAAAAAATCAGAACTATATTTTGTATCTGTTCAAAATTTTCTAATTGTACTTATCTAAGATTGCGCATGCCATCAAGTGATTAAATATTATACTTGCTTAGTAAATATTGGGTGAGTATAATGTTTGCTAAGGATAACAAGGAAATAGAATTCAATCGGTCTCAGCTTAGTGTAATCAGATGCCAGCTGGACCTCCTGTGTGCTAGAAGCAGGTATGACCTCTCATGCCCAAAAGAGAGTGAGAAAAATCGTCAGTTCGCTAGGGAAACACGTGATGAATTGGGGTTTTAGGGATGTTTAGTAATAAGCAGAATAAAGACCTATTTTTTTTTCAGACTACAAATTTTTGAAAAAAATTTTTTTGGGGGGGGGGGCTTTTTTTTTAAATGTTGCGCCATAAAAGAATCTGGATAAAAAAGATAATGAAATTAGCCATTTTGTCTCGTTGACTAAACGGCCAATACTTGTCTGGCCATTACTTGACCAGCCGACCGATCGTACGTCAGTTGTTTATGCTCAGCGAATGGTGAACGAATCGTTTTATCTTTTATATAAAACTATCGATTTATTTGTTTCTTTTTTGTTTTTTTTGTTTTTTTGTTTTTAGAATGACACTCGAAAATAAAAGAAATTTATATATAAAGTAACTTGTTTAGAACGTCTGTCTGTATGTACGTGAAAAATAATAACCTTTTCTATTCATACTTATGCAGAGTAGGTACCGTGCTTAAATAATTACGTTATTATTTAGAAACCCATTCTTAACAGGGGCAGGGAACGATGTTTTGTAACTATTCTATACTTTCATCTAACAGTTAATTAAACAAAAGTCTACTTACGCAGAGGCAGTACCGTGCGGAAATAATAACGTCATTTCGAAATCCATTCTTAACACAGAGAGAGGACGGTGTTTTATAACTATTCTGTACAATTAATTAAACAAAAGGCTACTTACGCAAAGAAGGTATCGTGCCGAAATAATAACATTATTTAGAAATCCATTCTTAACACGGAGAGGAGACGGTGTTTTATAACGATTCTATACTTTCATCTAACAATCAATTAAAGAAAAGGCTACTTACGCAGAGGCGGTACTGTGCGGAAATAATAACGTTGTCATTTCGAAATCCATTCTTAACATAGGCAGTTTTGTAGCTATTCTGCACTTTCACCTAACAATTTAATAAACAAAACATACCGTAAAACGTGAATTTAACTTGAAAATACAATATCAAAAAAAAAAAAAAATAGCACGGCACTTTCTCTGCATACGTACCTCATATTTCCTATTATTTCGATTCTTCGGACTACTGTTCTAATCTTGAGTTTTATTTTCACAACGTTTCGGTCGATGTAACCTTCGACCTTCTTCAGGTTTTTCTCGGGAATCTTTCTGTCAAACTCGGGAGGTTAAAGCTTTACCATTCAGTGACTGTTAATAGTGCTACATATGAAAGTTAAACATGAATTATAGCTGACAGATTATGAACGGAAGCTGAATGCGTTTGTAATGGAATTTTTAAGAATAATTCTAGGCGTAACTTTACGAGATAGCTCATCAGTCCGTGTCGTAACCACTGAACCACTTAAAAAAAATGATGAAGAAAAGAAAATGATTTAAACATCTTCAACTCAAATTATTCAACAACTTGTTTTAGTTTCTGATTTTTTTTTAGATAAGGATTGCTAATTCGTATTTTTGAGATTATTCAGACTACTGTTCTCACCTTATGTGTTATTCTCACATCTTTCGGTCGATGTAACCTCCGGCCTTCTCCATGTGTAACTTGTAAAGCTCAAGATTCGTTTCTGAATCTACGCAGAATTTAAAATTAAAACATATTTTTAATCCGTAAATCTTGTTCTTGTTCTGTCAGCCATGACCAAGTAGATATCTGAAGTAAGTCCACTTGAAGTCTACTGTTCTCATCATGGACGTTATTTTCACAACGTTTCCGCCGATGCAATCTCTGATCATTCTTCAGGTTTATCTTGTTGAACTCGGGAATCTTTCTGTCGAACTCGGGAGGTTAAGGCTTTGCCACTCTATGAGAGTTAATGTTGCTACATATGAAAGTGAAACATGAATTGTAATTGCCAGAGTGTGAAGATAAACTTAATGCGTTTGCAATTAAATTTTTAAGAATAATTCTAGGAGTAAGTTTTTGAGTTAACCAATAACACAGACACCAGAAAGAAGCTAAATATTAACAGATCCATCAACAACGAATCACGTTGACACGTTAAATTTAAGCAACGATGAGCCAACCTAGTACCAGATGGTTGTTATTCTCACAATCTTACGACCTATGCAACCTCCAACCATTTCTCAGTTGTATCTTGTCGGACTCGGGAATCTTTTTGTATCGAACTCTGAAATCAGTACAGAATATCGAGCTGAAACATTTTCTTTAATCCAGAGGGCAAAAACGGTTTCAGTTAAAAGCATCATCTTCATCATATCGTATGAATCCAAAGATTCTATCGTTGGCATTGGTTTCCCCGATATTTCCCTAGTCAGTATTATTTCTAGAAAGACATTGAGTAATTATGCAAGGGACCGCGTGAGGGTTGCTAACAGCCCTAAGTGAAAGTTATTTTCATGAACAAACTAAACTTGAACTAGAAAAAAAAAATTCCCCTCAAACAAGGCACAATGCCAATTTGATGTAGGGGTTTACTATCAAAAACATAACAGTGATACTATACAGGGCGTTGAGCAGCAAGATGTCTATTAACATTGCACTTGAACTTTTGTATGTCAGTACAGTTGGGGAAGCAGGAATCCGGAAGAGAATTAAAGGATCTAGCAGTTCTGGGGAAGAAGCTATTAGAGTAGAAGGCTTCCTTACATCTAGGGATCTCTACAAATGTAAGCAACGATGAGTCTGCCCAGTACCAGATGGGTGACCATTTGGGAATACTGAACAAGAACCACATGTTTGTGGAACTCTTTTCCTGCTGACTGTTTCCCCCTACTTTTAACCTTGCTCTTTCCAAGCCTACGGTCAATAGATCTCTCCTGTCTTTGCAAAAATCGTCTTTTGTTCTAGTAACCTCCTTACATTAAGTGGCTGCACGCCTTGTCTGGAGCGATTTCCATAAAAAATCCCAATTTTTTTTTTTTTATCCGCTTATTTGACTCGATTAAACCCAAAAATATAAATTCTTTGTCTGTCATATGATGTTCAATGTCGCGACATATTTTTTTTTTACTCGTTGACACGAAACAAAGCTAATCGAACATACATTTCATGTTTTTATTTTTGTGTACAAAGAAACAAAAAGATCGAATAAAATATCGATCGAAAAACTATTCAGAATTTTCTAATTTTATTTTAATCCGGACGTCAATCATAAAGGAAAAAAGAAATCTATAAGTCTGAAAATCGATTTTACAAAAACAAAATGAAGTTTAAAAAAATATATTCAAATTAAAAATAATTAGATTGTTTTGGGTTTTTTTTTTTTTTACTGTATTTTTCCAATGTTTTGAGAACTAAAAAAAAATATTGCGGTTAAAATGATGACTGCTCACTTGCTGTTAGAAAATCGATAAAAGACCAACTTAGTATTTATGCAAGGCCAAAATTCTGTAGAGATTGTGAAATAGCGGAAAATCTTGGAAGATTCTTGGAAAGTGAAAAATAATGATGGGATGATAAATTTGTCGCCCCAACAAAACAACACTACTGCGTTATTTAAAAAATTTTTATTGAAAGTTAGTTCAGATAACTTGATTATGCAGTAGAGCTGACATCTATTCAATGTAGCCGCCTTCAGCCTCAATCAACACCTCGATTCAGATCCGGAACTGGGAGCTTGCCTTTTCCACTAGTGCAAGCGGGGGCTCGGTGAATACCCGGTGGATGTCGGCGATCAGGGTGACTTTAGTGCTGTGAGAGGTCATGTAGGTGATGTTCTCGACGTATGACCAAACGACGTAGTCCAACGGGTTCAGATCGGGAAAAGAGGGAGCCAGTGAGCGAATGGTAGAATGCTATAGTACGCCTTCTGAAGCCAGGCCTAGGTCTCTTTGGACTTCTGGGACGTAATCGAGTCCTGCTGCCACACCCAGAGTCTGTCAGCGGTCACCTAATTGCACTAGGGGATAACCACACTCTTCAGTACATCAAGTTACACTTGGTGCTGACTTTCAAGCCGACTTCGAAGATATGAAGTGGCATAGTGTAGCCTTCACTTGAAACCACGCCAAAGACAATAACCGTGGCCGGAAACATCGTTGAGCTGTGCTCTGAGGTGTTGAACCGTCCGGATTTGCATTTTGCGTGTGCTGGAAATGGCCCTGTTGTCATAACTTGTATCGATAGAGAGCATGAGTTGAACAGCGGCGCATCTCTGACCTTGCTCGTTGAACATTACGTAACTTTCAGACAGGATAGAAGGCCAGTATTCCTCTTGGGATTTGTACACAACTGGGCAACTAGTAGATGGTCTGAAAAAAAAAAAAAAGAAAACCGGTTTTCATCAAACGGAAATCGTACCATGCCGTCTTTTCTATATAATTATAAAATGACCTTGTAACGACGGATGTAACCCACTTTCCAGTTTACGACATCATGTCGACAGTTTTATCATACCATACTGTATTAAGCTGCTTGATACTCACCATGTTAAAATGTGAGTCTAAAGGCGGATTGTCATCATAGGTTTTATGTTAAGGTTAGAGTTAGTGTTAGGGTTGTGTCGCATTACAAATGTTAAACATGGTTAAAATATCTTAATCAAGGAACCGTTCGACTGAAAACCGTTCTCTTATTACATCTGTAATTTTCTCTGAATGTTATAAAAAGAAACGCTATACTTACGTTATATATCTATATCTATAATATAAAGCTGAACATCTGTGTGTGTGTCTGGTCACGAATAGGCTCCTATATGGTTGACTATTATAGAAATCTGATCACATATAATGATAGATGGTATATCGAGACACAGGACTGGGTATGTTTGATCTGGCATAATGATGATTCGTTAAAATTGTGGGGTCTGCGTTCGCGCCTGGTCCACAAAGTATGGAAATAAAAAATTTAAAAATTAAAAAAACACGTTTACAAGTGTTTTGATATAGATTTACATAAATACTTTGATAAGTATGTTTTAACTTAAATAGGGATGGTATGATAAAATTGTGGGGTCTTCGTTCGCGCCTTGCCTCCATAGAATGGAAATAGGCACAAACTTTAATAAAACTTTTCATATCTATCTGCGTAAGTATACTTTGATAATTATGTTTCAGTTTGAAGAAATATGGTATAATAAAATTATGGGGTGTTCGTTCGCGCCTGACCTACATAGAATGGAAATATCTAACAAAGTTTAACAAGGCGTTTTAATATAGATCCACAGAATATTGTGATAAGTGTTTCAGTGTGAACAGGTATGGTATAATAAATTATGAGGTTTATCTACTTTCTTTTTACTTTTTGATACCCCCAAATTGGAAGCTATCTCTTTACAACCCGTCCTTTTCATAACCTATCATACTTTCATAAATCAGAGTCCATTTTCTGTAGGCTGTTTTTGAACCCAGTCAACGACGGGTACTTTTGCTAGTATATATATATATATATATATATATATATATATATATATATATATATATATATATATATGTAATGCATGAGTCTATGATTTCTTTCTACTATTTTTTAACAGAAATACTGAAAAAATATAGCTTATGATAAACCTGATATATTGTTGATTTGGTTATTGCAAATTCATAATATATAAGCTTTATTATTAATACTGAAAATCGTTAAGATTATTTAACTGGATCAAATAATATTAACTTTAGTTTAATTGGTATATGAGCTTCATCAAAATTTAATAAGTAAATTTTGGTTATATATATATATATATATAATATATATATATATATTATATATATATATATATATATATAAAATACTCGTTCACATACATATATATATATATATATATATATATATATATATATATATATATATATATATATATACTAGCAGGCCGACCAGCGTTGCTCAGTCGTAAAATGTGTTTTAATATATCTTAATTTCTGTAAATTTCATATTTATTATTATGGAGTCAATTCGCTATAAATTATTACATTTCATTTTACCTAATATATAGTAGTGTTTTTTTTTCAAAAGTAAACCTATATATATATATATATATATATATATATATATATATATATATATATATATATATATATATATTTATATATACATGTTTATATATGAAAATATATATATATATATAAACATAAAAACATACATATATAGAAAACATAAAACATAAAACGTAAAAACATAAAAACATAAATATATATATATATATATATATATATATATATATATATATATATATATATATATATGACTTGGTTGCCATTAGTAGCTAGAATCGAATCCAAAACATATAGACCTCTGGCATTTCTCGTTACCGTTTGACCTATCGTCAGATAGATTAAAAAATTGTTAACAATGAACCGAGTAAAAATAAAATGCGTAGAAAAACAGTTTAAGTCGACTTACGCCTGCCAAGTTTAATTCTTTTTTTTCAATTTTTACATTTATCAGCTACTTTTACCGGCTAAAGACCAAATTGAATTCATCCCCCGACCCAGATTTTCTATGTATTGTTGTTTCTTTGGATGAACCTTCCTTGCAGCCTTCCTCGATCTCGTCAATCAAGATCAACCGATGGACTAGGTATGTTCTCCCTCTTTTGGCCTGTATCATTCCCCAGAAAGATGCGCCGTCCATTTGTTGTACCTATTTACTATGCCTCCCCACGGGACAGAGTTAGACACCAGGGTCGTTTTTTAACGTGGAGAAAAGGTACAAAAATAAAAATTGTCTCAGTCGTGAAGGATTTCTCCTCCACCGAAAGAGAACAAGAAATAGAAGTTCAGCATCTGAAGAACAGATGGTATTTATTTGCTCCCCCACCGAGCAAATTAGGCACAAGGCCGATTTTTAATGTGAGGAGTGAAGGGAGGGGGAAGGGAAAAGGGGGACCAGCTCCTGAGAGGTGGGAAATGGGAGCTGGTTAATGGTCAGGCATGTGGGGTTGCCCCCACATCTGGTCTTTGCTAGTCATAGCTGGTCTTTGCTAGTCATAGCTTGCAGTATCTGCCGGAACAGATTGTATTTATTTGCTTCCCCACTGAGCAAATTAGGCACAAGGCCGTTTTTTAATGTGGAGAGAGAGAGAGAGAGAGAGAGAGGGAGGGGGAGGGAAAAGGGGACCAGCTCCCGATGGGTGGGAAATGGGAGCTGGACAGTGACAATTGGTATGAAGGGTTGCCCCTACATTGACCAAGGTCTGATATGTGGGGTTACCCCCACATATGGTCTTTGCTTGCAGTATCTGCCGGAACAGATGGTATTTATTTGCTCCCCCACCGAGCCAATTAGGCACAAGGCCGATTTTTAATGTGAGGAGTGAAGGGAGGGGGAAGGGAAAAAGGGGACCAGCTCCTGAGAGGTGGGAAATGGGAGCTGGTTAATGGTCAGGCATGTGGGGTTGCCCCCACATCTGGTCTTTGCTAGTCATAGCTTGCAGTATCTGCCGGAACAGATGGTATTTATTTGCTCCTCCACCGAGCAAATTAGGCACAAGGCCGATTTTTAATGTGAGGAGTGAAGGGGAAATGGGGACCAGCTCCCCGGGGAGTAGGGGAGCTGGATAGTGACAATTGGTATGAAGGGTTGCCCCTACATTGACCAAGGTCTTATATGTGGGGTCGCCCCCACATATGGTCTTTGCTTGCAGTATCTGCCGGAACAGATGGTATTTATTTGCTCCCCCACCGAGAAAATTAGGCACAAGGCCAATTTTTAATGTGAGGAGTGAAGGGAGGGGGAAGGGAAAAAGGGGACCAGCTCCCGAGAGGTGGGAAATGGGAGCTGGTTAAAGGTCAGGCATGTGGGGTTGCCCCCACATCTGGTCTTTGCTTGTCATAGCTTGCAGTATCTGCCGGAACAGATGGTATTTATTTGCTCCCCCACTGAGCAAATTAGGCACAAGGCCGTTTTTAATGTGAGGTAAAAACCAGCTCCCCCAAAAGTAGGCAAAAAGGGGGCACTCTGGTTACCAAAAATAATAATTGCCCCAGTATAGAGGGTCTCCCCTCCATTGACCGGCACAAACCATCCCAAGTGCAGCATCTGCCGGAACAGATGGTATTTATTTGCTCCCCCACTGAGCAAATTAGGCACAAGGCCGTTTTTAATGTGAGGTAAAAACCAGCTCCCCTAAAAGGGGTCACTCTGGTTACCAAAAATAATAATTGTCCCAGTATAGAGGGTTTCCCCTCCATTGACTGGTACAAATTATCTTAAGTGCAGTATCTGCCGGAACAGATACTACACTTTGCTGGCCCGAAGGCCAAGTAAGAGAAATTTTTGTATGTCCGCGTTTGTTGAACTCCACCTATACATTATATACACATCTACAAGGAACATAATAAAAACACTAGACAAGAGAAAGAAACGCATTATATACCAACGTACATTATATACACTATTAAATATATATATAGACAACGTAGTCTTCATGCTGACGACACTAACATCTGTGGCAACATAAGGCCGTAAGCGACCAAGATTTCTTTGATTCTCTCTCATCTTATCTGGAGCACGTGACACAATGGGTAAAGTGCTGGCTGATTAATTTTAATGCATCTAAAACCTAAACTTCTATCTTTACATCATCAACGGTCTGTTCACCGTCTGGAGTCAATCGAAATGAATGACTTCTGTCTTGGGGAAGTTTGATGTTTTGACAAACTTCTGGGTCTGACCTTTACTCCTGATCTGAAATGAAACGTGTACATCAACTCCGTTGCCAAGGTCGCTGGAAAAATAGGGGGACCATTCTACTTCTTCAGTAGACATCTCATTGCTGATGGAATCCTCTACCTGTATAAGAGTCAGGCACGTTCAAGAATTGAGTACTGTTGCCACATCTGGGCAGAAGCTGCTAGAAACAGCTTATCCTTGCTTGACAGATTTTAAAAATAGATTTCGTAGCTTAGTGCGGGATGCCCTTTTTTATTTCCTGCAACCTCTTTCCCACAGAAGAGACATTGTGAGCCTGTCCCTGCTTTTTCATTATTTTCATGGCAAGTGCTCGTCTGAGCGCCAATCCATAGCCTCCCCCCACTGGCCTGACTGTCAGGAAAAACATTTGTCTAGTTGAAACCACTATCAATCACTCTTTATCTGTGCCTAAACCTAAGCATAGATTCAAGAACAACGCAACTTTCTTAGAACTGCACGCCTGTGAAACTCTCTTCCGTTTGCCTGCTTTCCAAGTGACTACAATATGGTCGTCTTGAAGTCCAACATGGAGAAGTTTTTGATGGGCCATACCTTTAAGTAATCCAATTGACCAAATTTCTACTACTAACGATTGCTACTATATTTTCCCATTGACTACCGTACACTCACAAACCCGTATCCTCTAGTGGCCCCTGTGCCTTGATAAGTGGTGACTCTTGTGAAAAAAAATCCTAATATACACTTCCTGTACGTGGGTATATAATGCGTTTCTTTGTGCCGTCTAGTGTTTCTGATGTTCCTTGTAGATGTGCGTAGAATGGATATTCTTCCGCCATGTAATAGACGAATCTAACATTCAATATGAGAACGACTATCTGAACTAGTGCACATTATTAATCATTACCTTAAAAAAAAATCAGAATTATAAAGATATTTGCTGGATATGTTCTGCAGAAAAAAAAGGTTCTTATTTTACATAAATTAAGAAACAACTCAGCAAAATGAAGCCAAGGGCGGCAGACGATACTTCAAAATCAAAATGGCTCCCATAAAACAAGATGGCTGACATAAAAACATCACAGAAAATTGAAACAGTCTGTCAAACGTGTTTTTTTTACCCTCTCATTCGCTTCAGTTATGACTCCTGAAACAAAAAACCACCCACCCTTTTTGTATTCAACACATTCATTTCTTTAAGATGCGTGTCATTTTAAACAGCCGATGATTTTTTTTTATTTTAAACAGCCAAAGACTTTTTTTTTATTTTATTTTTATTATTTTTTAACCTCAATAAAAGCTTTTACTGACAAAAGCTTTCTCTACGATCATTGACATGAAAAACATTTTTTTTTTAAATCCTATAAACAGTGTTGTTTGGGGGAAAATGGCTAAAAATAGCGACAAATCTAGTTTCGGTAAAATAGATTATAACGTAATGAGATCAAAATAGGCAGTTTGCATAAAATGTCTGATTCCACGTCTAAACAGAGCGTCGCTTTTTTATATCGTAATTTTCTATTCTTGTCACACGATTTTGGTTTTATTTATTTATTTATTTAAGTTGCGTCGTGATTCGATTTGATTAGGTTTTACGTCATTCAGTTTATTCAAGGGAAACTGATGTAAATAGTATTTTTCGATTTGACTGCATCCTCCAACTGTCGACAACAGCGTGAAGAAGGTGTACTGATTACCCCTTTCGATGACGAATGTTGCATACTACTTGGGGGCATACTATAACATTGATTTGATGGATATTTTCCTGGGGGATAAAACATGGCCATCTTCAAATCGAATATGCATTTTCGATGCAGCACTGTCCTCATGGGTAATGTATTTGTTGCATCAAGTATGTTAAGGGCAATGTGTCTTAAATCTCTGAGGTAAGTTCTTATTTGTATTTTAGGCCTTGAAATATATATATATATATATATATATATATATATATATATATATATATATATACATAGTAATTTATAAAATATATATGGCGATTAAGCTACACTGAATATTCAACGTTTCATCCACTATAGGATTCGTCAGGCTTATGCGCGAATTCTGTGGTTGCTTCTTGTTTTTATATATGTTGAGGATTTCTAGTTAGCCAATAAGCTTTCTAGTATCCACCGCGCCCCTTCCCATCAGCCAATGGGCATGCGTTTTATCGAACAAAGGATCTGTTTTAGAACTAGGTTAGTGGTTTAAGGTAGATCTTTTCCTTCCTTTTATATATATATATATATAAATATTCCTATGTGTACACACATACATGCACATATATATACATATATATATATATATACATATATGTGTGATCGTTTATGTATATTCATGTTTGTTTAATTTATTTATTTGTTTGTTTTCTATTGTTATTGTTAGTTTTAAAGCTATTTTGTATCGGTATCCTAGAGTAAGTTTTATTTTGTGAACACAGTTGTTTGCTATTTCTCGTCTACAGTTTAATAGATTAATCGCCATATATATTTTATAAATTACTAACTTGCTCTACCTACGTATTGAGCACTTTTGAAGTAAATACTTAAAGTTTACGCATAAATCTATACTTTCGTATATTAAATTTATGTGAGTAAATGAAGTAGTTATATATATATATATATATATATATATATATATATGTGTGTGTGTGTGTGTGTGTGTGTGTGTGTGTGTGTGTGTGTGTGTGTGTGTGTGTGTGAATAAAAAGGAAAAACCTAAAAGAGTAAAAACAAAAATAAAATCAACGTTTCGTCCCTATTTCAGGGGACATCATCAGGATTTCTAGGCGAGGATGTACAGGAAGACGGTCATATATCACATGCGAAAGAGAAGTTCAGTTCTCTTTCTGTTCTGGAGAGCTCCTCGCCTAGAAATTCTGCTGATGTCCCCTGAAATAGGGACGAAACGTTGATTTTATTTTTGTTTTTACTCTTTTAGGTTTTTCCTTTTTATTCACATAACGTCTAAAGCATCGTTTATATCTTGCTTTATTTTATTCATATATATATATATATATATATATATATATATATATATATATATATATATATATATATACAGATTTTTATGGTCACGTGGTGGCTAATTACGAATTAGGTAGGCGGACATCTTTATGTTATATATATATATATATATATATATATATATATGTATATATATATATATATATATATATATATATATATATATATACAGACTTTTATGGTCACGTGATGGCTAATTATGAATTAGGTGGGCGGACATTTTTATGTTGTACATAGTGTATATTAATTTATTGTATATATACATATGTACATATTTAAAATTTAAACTCTGCTATCTAAGCATTTTAAAATATTTCGACTATATTCATAATTGATGTATTGATTTGCGTTTTTTTTTTTTGTTGTTTTTTTTTTTTTAATATACAATGATTTGAGTATTTTTAGTCTTTTAACATTTTTCTCGCCTTGCAAAACCTTAGTGTTTTCTACCATAATTTTTTCGGAATTCTGAATGATGGGAGCCATGTTTCCCCAAATGTTGCGATATCGAACTAGAATAAGAGAGATGGAGAGTTAATCTTCACAACAATGTGTTTGTAGTATGTAGTTAGTATTATTAGAGATACATTCTCCTAATGGGCAGTTGAATTGGTAAACTACATTTTTTTTCTAATAAATTAATAACAAACCACTACATATATATATATAAGATTTCTTTATATAAGCGATTCTGTGGTATTTTTTTCACTCCCTGAGTGCTTTAAAGAGATAGGTTATTTGCCCTTTGTTTATATTCTAGTAGCCCCACATTTTTGGGACGTATTATCTGTAATTATTTTATTATTTAAAAATTCATTTAAATATTTTACGCGCATAAAATTAAGTTATCTAAAGACATGACATGTTTCGAAGTTTCACTTCTCGCCAGTATAACTAAACTTATTGAGACTCGAACTCACCCCTGTTTAATATATATATATATATATATATATATATATATATATATATATATATATATATATATATATATATATATATATATATATATGTAGGAAGTCGAAAATGTTCGGGCCGGTAGAAAAAAAATTAAAAAATTAAAAACTGAAAAATATAAAATATAGAATAAAAAAATTTACAAATTAAAAATATTAATATTTTAAATATTAATGTTTTAAATATTAATGTTTTAAATATTAATGTTTTAAAAACACGATTTTAGATGCAAATAAAAAGAATTTTAAAAAAAGAAAAGAAATTTCTTCTTTATTTACATTTAAAAGCGTGCTTGTAATGACAAATAGTCGATTCTAGCGAAAAGTCAACGGTAAGCGGTTGTTGTCATAACGCAAAGTTGTTGTCGAAGGTTATTGAAAGAGGTGGAGACTATTGGAAATCTGGAAAAAAAAACATTTTGTCACTCAGACTCCAGGGAACACCAGGTAGTAAACTGATGATCAACCTAGTGAGTAAATAATAATAATAATAATAATAATAATAATAATAATAATAATAATAATAATAATAATAATAATAAAACAACTAGCGGGACCTGTGAAAATTCCACAACGGATATGTAATATATTGATGTTGGCATTTTGTGGATGTCCAGCGAAAATGGAGAAGCCCTGATATTATTGTAGCACTTTTGTTAAAACTGCAAAAATATTTATCTAAGCTAGCAGCGTAGCCCGGTCGTAAAATACGCTTAAATATATTTGTATATATTATTATAGTGTCAATTCAATGCTTATATATTAAAAAAGTTGTGATTTCAAAAATAAAAAAATATATTCCTATGATGTGGGTGCATCAGTTTGAATCGAAATCGAAACCAAAACTTATGAAGAAAAAAAATATATATAGAGATAGAGAGAGATAGAGAGAGAGATACACACACACACACACACACACACACACACACACACACATATATATATATATATATATATATATATATATATATACAGATTGGATTTTTTACCCTTCACCGGACTATCCATTCATGTGAAATCTTTTTATCATTTTTCTTTTACCTCCTATTCCCTTTACCTCACCCTTTTTTTTTACCAAGTAAGATCTGTGACTTACTTGTAGTTTCATTAAATACTTTTACATGCAAAATCCGATCCCGCATTTTGCTAATTCCTTCCCTCAGATGAGAAGGAGAGTATTTCTTCGAAACTCCGCGGATTAAGGACTATCCACTTATCTTGTGCTTCCTTTTTTAAAATTAAATATGTTTTTAACTCTTTTTCAAGATGTCTTTTAACATGTTTTATTAATCATTTGTTCATATATATATATGTGTGTGTGTGTGTGTGTGTGTGTGTGTGTGTGTGTGTGTGTGTGTGTGTGTGTGTGTGTGTGTGTGTGTGTGACTTCCTTCAGCTATAATCGAAACCGAATTCCTATGAAGAATCTTTGGTAAAATTCTTTATAAAAATATAGATGACTTGAATGGCATCAGCTAAACTTTTAGTGAAATAATCGAAACCGAGACCCAAATTTATAAAGAATTTTTGTTAAAATTATTTATTACAATGAGCATAACAATGAAACGACAGTCACTCGAAAGAAAAAGGACGTAAGCGTGACACACAAAGTAACACACACGCTATCGTATTAATGTATAGATAATAATAATAATAATAATAATAATAATAATAATAATAATAATAATAATAATAATCGGTACTAGGAGCACTAGGAACAATTCCGAAAAACTTCGAAAAAAAAATTCAGAAATTGGAATCAGAGGAATAACTGCAAAAGTACAACGACTAACAATAATTAAAACGACTGAAATATTTAAAAAAATAGAGATACATTATGTAGTTAGTATTATTAGAGATACATTATGTAGTTAGTATTATTAGAGATACATTATGTAGTTAGTATTATTAGAGATGCATTATGTAGTTAGTATTATTAGAGATACATTATGTAGTTAGTATTATTAGAGATGCATTATGTAGTTAGTATTATTAGAGATACATTATGTAGTTAGTATTATTAGAGATACATTCTCCTAATGGGGAGTTGAATTGGCAAACTACATTTTTTTTTCCAACAAATTATTTGTCTGTGAAATGTTGTTTTTTAATTAAAATTGAATGCAGAGAATAATACAAGACAATATAACGAATAAGCGTTACAGGGAATGAAGAACACCGAAACTGCATATTTACAAGTTCTACACCCCCTCATCATGCACCCCCCATTGTTTCATCACCGACCCCCCCCCAAAAAAAAAAAATGATACCAAAGGACCGAGAAGGGTCAATAAGGACTGAAAGACCGAGGAGCGAGCGCCAACCAGACCTCGGCTGGACAAGCACAAAGAGAACTGGGACCTTGGGGAGGCTGAGTGCCACTCAAATTCCAGTATAAACCAATGGCCACTACCAGTGAGAAATCAATGGTAAGCGGCTGTTTCGATGATGCAAATTCATTTGCAAATGCTATCGAAGGAGGTGGAGAGGGCTGGACGTCTGGGGAGACTTGTTGTCACTCAGCTTCCAGAAAATACCACAGGTTTCCAATCAGATCGTTTGTTTACTTGTGTGAAAGCTCCATGTGAGCCAATAATAATAATAATAATAATAATAATAATAATAATAATAATAATAATAATAATAATAATTGACTTTCGCTTGAATTTATCTGAGTGCTAGATAGGCACCCATACGCAGTAACAATTTAAATAAACTGTTTCTGTTAAACGCGGTTCTATATATTTGGTTTCTAACAAAGTTTTAATTAAGATAAACGAAAAAAAAAACAGAGAACGTATTGAGAGCAGTGCAATTACTAAGCATTACCTCCTCCTCCATCAGGCTAACGTTTCCCGCATTCCTCACTGTCGGGGAATGGGTGAGGGCTTTAGTTGGTGCGTAATGGGGGGAGGGACCGCTTTTATCTTTGATATCAACAAAGAGCAAACACGTTTCCACGATTTTAATTAGCTGTGCATTTTACATCATCATTGGAATCTTCCATTCATCTACCCCCCCCCTCCCCAATGGAAATGGTGTTTTTCAGCTCGGCTGGTTTTTCCTTAATCAGTAGCGATTCTCTCATCGTCCCATTTAACGGCTTCGTAATTACCATCTATTCCTGCTAATTTCGTCTAATGGAAAGCATGGCGCATTTGGGGGGAAAAAATATATCGCCTTACAAATCTCCTCCTTAGACACGATCTTCTGTATTTGGAAAAGATAATTCTTATGCACAAGTCATTTTCTTTCCCTGTAGCGTGCCCTGATCACACTGTGTCTTCCTTAGTCTTATGTAGCTATGCTTTTAGTGTTTCCTTGAAACCGCAGTTATCGATGAATAATCGAACATGTAGATTGTCTCGATCTATCTATATATAGAAGAAACTTTGTGTGTGCGCGCGCACGCGCATTGCTTATGGACACCAAGATGTCTGGGCCTAGAGTTTGTATACAACTGGCCAACTAGAAGATGGTCTGCAAAAAAAAAACGGTTTTCATCAAACGGAAATGGAATCATGTCTTTTCTATTGCGACATTTTTTTTTGTATTAATCTGGTTCAAACGTGCCATGTTTGAATGTGAATGAAAAAGCGGTTAATCATCACAGGTTTTTGTTAGAAGTTACGTTTACGGTTGTGCAGCATTTTAAATGTTTAACACGGTAAAAAAAAATATTATATATATATATATATATATATATATATATATATATATATATATATATATATATATATATATTTAAATAAATGTTTAGAGGTACAGAATGTATATATAGTTTTAAAAAAAAGTAATAGGCGGAAGTTTCTCGAGAGCTCTTTCGGCTATCATCTCGTCAGGAGAAAATCGATAGCAACCTAAATAATATTGTGTCGAAAAACGTAACGTAAATAAATTTAATTATTGTCACCGTACTTTTGGCACATTTAATAAGTTCCCCATTAGAACTCTTTATTTTTCTACACAATATTGTAATTCGGTTTCGATTATAGCTGAAGGAAGTCACACACACACACACACACACACACATATATATATATATATATATATATATATATATATATATATATTGCATTATATATATATATTGCATTATATATATATATATATTGCATTATATATATATATATATTGCGTTATATATATATATTGCGTTATATATATATATATGCACACACACATATAAATATGTGTGCGTGCGTGTTTGTGTGTGTGTATGTGTGTGTGTATGTGTGTGTACATTTAGGAAAAAAAAAGAAAAACAGCACCCCTGCCTCCCTTTAACTACCTGAAGTCATTTTCAGACAGCCTTTCGATTGTCTACAATGTTGGGCATCATATAATCCTTGTGACGAGGACTTTGTTTTCTTTCGGTTAAACGAAGCGAGAATGTCTCGCTTAAGAAAGCTAATTAAGCTAATTAAGCTAATTAAGCAATTTTTTATGTAAACAAGGTGTTTATTTTTAATTTAATTCAACGTCTTAATTTAATTCAATATCTTAAGACTTTACTTTACTAATTATCTTTGAAATACACCCAGACAACTAATATTTAACTTTCAAAGGATTTCTACAATGAATTTATTTAACTTCAAACTTTAGCTGATTTAGTTAGCTCGCCGTGAAACATTTTTCATGCCTTTCTTTGTTTTTGTTTTTTACGCCTGTATTTTTTTTTTTTTTTTTTTTTTTCATTTTGGAAATTAATTTTAGTCTTTAATCTTTCAAATACAATCAAAAAGAAGTCGGAAACCTACGAAAAAATTATGATAAATCGGCTTTCAAAACTATGTCCCCCGATCTTTATTCCGACATTTTTGCCCGTATCTAATATATATATATATATACAGGGTGGTCACAAAGTCTGGCTACATAATCTACATTTGACCAACCAACTCTGGTGTTCTGACTTCCTTACTCCTCCCATATCTCCCACCATCCCTCAAAGACGATCTGCCTTCTTTGAATCTCTTATGCCACTCAAAAACTGATGCTTGATTCATATAAGATAATCCAAATCCTGTAGATATATATATATATATATATATAGAGAGAGAGAGAGAGAGAGAGATTATATTTTATATATATATATATATATATATATATATATATATATATATATATATATATATAATTTAAAGGAGATTAGAATAATAGTCTAAAGAGCTAAGTGTATTTTAATGTAATAGTGAAATTACTAGTTTAATTAAAATACAGGAAATGCTCGTTGTAATTTAGATATATAATAAGCTCAATAGTTAAATGTCCTAGAGCTAATTCAATATTAAGTAATGTGATTTATAATTTAAAAGTTTTAAAATTTTTTAAATTTAACAATCAAAATTTAATTAAATTAAAAATCAGTTTCATAAGAAGGAACAACAACAAGGTTTATTTTTGGTGTCTTTTCAATTCAATAGAAATCCTCCTAAATTTGCTGATGAGGAGACCGTGCTTACCAAAAAAACTATGTATAATTATTCTACGTGACTTCATGTATACCACAAATAAAAAGCACGGATTTCCGAAACGATCGTACAGATAATTGACTTTGTTGTTGTTCCTTCTTATGAAACTGATTTTTAATTTAATTAAATTTTGATTGTTAAATTTAAAAAATTTTAAAACTTTTAAATTATAAATCACATTACTTAATATATATATATATATATATATATATATATATATATATATATATATATATATATATATATGAAATAAAATGGAGGTGGAAGGACCTGAATACTCAACGTTTCGCCCGATTTATGCGGGCTTCTTCAAGAGGGATGGTCATTGAAGAAGCCCGCATAAATCGGGCGAAACGTTGAGTATTCAGGTCATTCCACCTCCATTTTATTTCATATCATCGGATTTAATCCAGCTCAACAATCATATATATATATATATATATATATATATATATATATATATATATATATATATATATATATATATATATATATATATAACGTGAATTCGCGAGGTATATATACTTCACACTTCCGGTTATAAGATAGACGAATATTGGCTGAAGAGAGCTTGATAAGGATACCTTAAACGGGCCTTATTGAGACAGATCATTGGTACCGTCGGTTTCAAGCCCGATAATAAGGCCCGTTTAAGGTATCCTTATCAAGCTCTCTTCAGACAATCTACATGTACCAATGATCTGTCTCAACTAACAACTTTCTGTACACAAAATATAAATACGCTCTTAAAATTTGGATTTTCCTTTTAATTGAGCACTCTGCTGGAATTCTTTTTCCAAAAAAAAACTAATCACATATATATATATATATATATATATATATATATATATATATATATACATATATATATATATATATATATATATATATATATATATATATATATATATATATATAAGACGTTAGACGGAGTGTTCTTACATGTTTTGTATCGGAATAATCGAAATCGAAAATCAAAAATCGAAAAACTCTGATTAAAGAAGGAAGTTCGATTTTGACCAAAGTTAACACTCTTATACAGCCTAAAATCACAAGTGCATTTAGAGAAGTTTATAACTGCACAAGCAGAAAGACCCAGTCTATAAAATCAACTATAGGTTCGTTTATAAGACAGGGTCGCGTTCGAAATGAATGCTTCCTTTTTAGAGAACAATTGAACCATGATACTTGACTTTTGCATTCCAAACTTTTAGGGAAACCATTATTTATTACAACTTTTTAAAACCGGCAGTTTATTCTCTACAGTGCAATGTAGACTGCAGTGTATTGGAGACTAAGTCACTGCAGGGAGGTATGTGAAGCTTCCTCCCGGTACACTGCAATCAATCAATCGATTTGATTAAAAAAACATGGTGGATTTCACAAATTTTGATGACAATAAAAGTGTGGAAGGGCGGACAATGCCGGGTCTCCCAGCTAGTTTCAAATGAAAGATATCCTGCTCCTACATTGATAATTAGACGCTCTAATATACAGAAACACGAGCTTAAGTTTTATAGTTTCGTGTTATAGGAGGAAATTACTGTGCTCAATTATTTGTGCAAGAGTATGGATATCTTATTTTTTATTTCAATAATTAGAATGTTCTTCTATCGATACCTTCCGTTTCACAGAATATATATACATATACACACACACATATATATATATATATATATATATATATATATATATATATATATATATATATATATATATTCTCGTAATCTCCCAAAAAATATTGAATTCATTCTGATAACGGACTGCCCAATTGTATGAAATCCTTTTCCTAGGACTCTTATTCCTTGCTTCAAACAATAAATTCTTCACTTAAATATATGTGTATATATATATATATTGATTTACAGAATTTTACTTTAATCATTAAACTTATATATTGCTCTATTTTTTAAATATTGAGCTTTGTCTCTAATCTTCACTTGATGTCTAATCTGTGATTTATCTCATTTATATATATACACACACACACACAAACTTCTGTCACGAATTAGCAATCATTCACTATATATATATATATATATATATATATATATATATATATATATATATATATCATAAGTTTGAGATTCGGTTTCGATTCAAGCTGATGCACCCAATATATATATATATGCATATATATATATATATATATATATATATATATATATATATATATATATATATTATTTTGAAATCGCAAGTTTATAATATATAAAAATCGATAGAACATTTACTTTATAATATAAGAAATTATAATATAAGAATTAATATATCATATTTAAGCATACTTTACGACTTGGCTACGCCGGGTGTCCCTGCTAGCTTGATAAATACTTTTACAGTGTTAAAAATTAGCTAAAATAGTGTCGTAGCGTGTCCATTTACGCTGAATATCTGCAGAATGCCAACATCAATATATTACATATGAATGGGTTCCCTGTGGAATTTCCACAGGTCCCGCTAGTTCGTATTATTTGGATTATTCGGAGAAGTCTTGAGTCTGATGTAACCTCCGACGTTCTTTTCAACGATAAAAATAGAAAAATAAAAGGAAAAATGGATAAGTACAGTAGAGGAAGAAAAGAAAAAGAAAGAGGAAAATGAGGAGGAAAGGGTGGGATATAGAGTGAAAGGAGGCACAGAAAGAAAGAACAAAGGCGAAGAAGAAGAAGAAGAAGAAGAAGAAGAAGAAGAAGAAGAAGAAGAAGAAGAAGAGGAAGAGGAAGAGGAAGAAGAAGAAGAAGAAGAAGAAGGAGAAGAAGAAGAAGAAGAAGAACAACAACAACAACAACAAGAAAAAGAAGGTAGAATAGCAAACTGATGGGGATGGAAAAAAAAGAATTATATTCACAGAGGTAGGAAGGAATGGAGAGGTTGCGGAAGAGAAATGCAAAACTCAGAAGTACACATGTAAGAATTATTCCAAGACGAACATTTCCGGAATATTCTAAAGAAATTCCTCTCATAATAAACTTTCCAAAATAACTTCACTTTCTTTCCCGATGTATTTCAAACTAATAAAAGTATCCAATATCCCCGAAATAATTCCAAATATTAATCCAAAAATGGTGAACGTTTTTCTTTTTTTTTTCTTTCTTTTTTTTTTTTTTTTTAAAGCGGAATTTGGTCCGGAATTCTACTGAAAATACAAAGTTATTCTTAATGCACGCAGATGCACTTCTCCAGCTTGCCGAGTCCTCTCTCTAGGATATTTTCCTGCAGGTGAGATCTGGCGCACTATTTTCGGCGCGGAGGAGGTAAATCTGCACGCAAATAGCAAGGTTATTTGGTTGGAAGAAAAAAATTGAAGTAAACAGCAGGCCATCGAATTCTGCATTTATTCTCTAGATCTTTAGCACCTGACCACACCGCGTAGAACGTCTGCTAAACATTGATGTTAAAAGTCGATAGCCCTCCAAGACGTGCACCGAAAATGGAGATGATCGCTCGTCTTGACAATGATATTGATGATACGCTAAAATGGAGTCGTTGCCTTCATCCGGCATAAAAGAAGAAAAAAAAAGTATATTTTTGCACACAAAGCCTCGAGGAGCCGTGCTGTTTTTAGGGCAACACGGTTTTAAAAGACTGTATTATTATTTTCTCGTAATACTAATATTACGACTTTATATATATATATATATATATATATATATATATAGTAATCTTTTTTTTTCAGATTATTGATTTTTTCGCGTTTTCTTTTTATCATCTTCCTTTTCTTAACACCTTTGTATAGAATTATTTCCGAAAGAGATCGATTGCATTTGTTCTCAAATAATAGCGTTAGTTTTATTCCGTTCCAAGCTTAGATTACTGGTGTCAGGTGCCCCGGATGAAGATAGGTTATCATATTGCAGAAAAAAAAAAATTTTTAACTCACAAAGAAATTCATCACACGTTATATATCGGAATCTGGAATGCTCTGTGTCCCCCCCCCCCATTAGATTCAAATAATTTTTCAAAATAAAAATTTCCATTAGTTAAAAATACGCTTTCACAACGGTTTAATCGTTGTAACCTCCGACTGTACGCGTGGAAAATAAATCCCTGATCTATCTTCATCGATTTGTGCTTGTGTGTGTGCATGAGAGAGAGTTCTTTCCTCATAATTCCCGAAACGGCTGAGACTATCTTCTGCAAATTTCACACGAATCTAATTTATATGTCTGGCAGTGTTCTTAGATATGTTTTATACAGAAATTCATCCGATAAGTATAGAACATCGAAAAAATCCGATCCTAAAAATAGTCTTTCTTCAGAATAATAAAAACTAAAAATTTTTACAGGGGAATACTTTACGTCACACCGGCCTAGGGAGAGAATAAAATCTCAACAAATGATTTCTTCTTAAAAAAAAACAGATTTAGTGCCATCTGAATATATAGCTCAGTAGTAGAGCATTCGACTACATATCGAATGATCCCCTGTTCAAGTCCTTGTCTTATTTTTTCTTATCCCTGTGTTCAATTTACGAGAAAAGAAGAGAACAATTTAAAATCGCCGCAAATCATTTCTTCGTTTGTATATTTTAAAACTAAACATTAATCAGTAGTGACTGTTCCAGGGCAATCATCGTCAACCCCAAATATCAGTCGATGTGATATTGTAAACAAACAAAGACGGAATTTGATGAACGACATTATCATTATCATTTTTTTTTTATTTATTTATTTTTTGCTAATTGGTCCACCGGACAAATTTTCCCTCGTAATATATAATATTCAATAGAGGATTGATTCTATAATAACACATTCGCAATCTGCATAATATTTACTATTACGTTGAAGCGTATTGTACAACAGGGCAACGCTTGGCGTCCAGCTTGTATTTAAAAAAGGAGATCACGTTAGAGATGGGAATAACACTCGAGATCACGTTCGAGGGGTTAGTGACGCCCTAACAATGAGGAAATAAATATCATTGTAAAAAAATCAATTTGAAGTTATTTTCTATTCTCAGTCTCCTTTGCGACTGAGGCTACAATGTTGCGGTTCCCGGAGAATGTTACACGACCTTCTTCAAATATCTTGTTAAACTCGGCAATCTTTGTTTCGAACTCGAAAATCTGCTGCTCGGAATGTGTTTAGGGCATGCGGGTAGTATGCTCACGCTACCGTCAGCCATGACAGAGTAGACGACTTTAGTAATTCGCGCTTGTATTTTGAGTATCGCCTTCGCTGAGGATTTGCACTTTCAACACTCAGAAAGCTAACTTACAACTGATTTTTACCAAGTATTTCCGGACCCGTAGCACACTGAACAAAGCGCGAAGTAAAATTCATTTATAAGCGACACGCTTTAGTAGGTGGAGGTTTAATTCTTAGTGAATAAGATACTGAGAAAGCAATTACGAACTACTTAAAACTTCTACTTAGTCATGGCTGACGGAACGAGAGTACACTACCCACGTGGATTAAATTAAGAATTCTGATCAGAATTCTGTACAGATTCTTGAGATTGACAAAATGATTCCTGAGTTCGACAAGATATACCGCAAGAAGGTCGGAGGTTACATCGGGGAAAACATTGTATGATGAGGACAATAGTCCGAATAATCCAAATTACACAAATCATTTAAACTTTGGCTTCCTAGGGATACAAGTAAATAGGAACTTTTTTACAAGAGAGTCATCACTTATCAAGGCCGGAAGGCCACTCGAAAATTAGGAGGTAATGAATGTAAAGTGGTAGTGTAGTAATCATTTATGGTGTAAGTTAGGTATTATTTAGTTATTTAAGGGGACGATTCAACAAGAACTTGCTTACATTAGACTTGAATAATTTTCCCCACTCTTTATTTGTGCCTAAATCAAAACGTAGATTCCATGAACAAAGTTTCTTTCTTAGAAGTGCACGCCTGTGGAATCTCTTCCGTTTGCCTGTTTTCCACCTGACTACAAATTGGATGTATTCAAGTCCAATATAAACAAATTCCTTATGAATCGCCCCCTTAAGTAAGACACTTTATGAAATCTCCAATACTAACGATTACTACGTTACTATCCCATTGATTACTGTGCACGCAATAACCCTTATCCCCGAGTGGCTTCCGGGCCTTGATAAGTGGTGACCTCCATGTAAAAAAGGTAACAATAATGTAATCCGCAGGGATAGAGGCGAATGAAACAGTGTTCCACGGGCGGGCAGTTCTAGCTTCTCTTGTTTGTGGAATCTGAGTTTAGATTTGGGCACAGATACAGAGTTGGGGGAACTGTTTATAGTACCTATTTACTATGCCTCCCTACGGAACAGAGTTAGACACCAGGGTCGTTTTTTAACGTGGAGAAAGGGAACAGAAATAAAAATTGTCTCAGTCGTGAAGGATTTCTCCTCTACTGAAAGAGAACAAGAAATTGAAGTGCAGCATCTGAAGAACAGATACTACACTTTGATCTTGTTTATATATTTTATTGCTTTTAAAATTTTGTAAATACAATTAAGTAAAAAAAAAACATTTTCAAACAACAAAATTCTTGACCAAAAGGCCAAGAAAAAGTAAGTCGAGTGCTTTTTTATAGAAGTTTGGAAATGAGGGGGCAGAGGTAGGAGCTCTTACAAATACTTGCCATGAAAATAACGATAGAGACAGGTCTGTAGTGTCTTTTCTGTGGGAAAGAGATTGCGGGGGGGGGGAGAAAAGGGCACCACTTACTAGGTTTCGGAGCCGATTTTGAAGTCTATCAGGGCAAGATAGGCAGCGCCGAGCAGCTCTTGCCCAAATGTGGCAACAGTACTCCATTTTAAGGGGTACTTATCTGTAGATAGAGAATAGCTTCGCCAGTATGTTTAGTGGTAAATAAACAAGATAAATACAAATCCCCTAGTGGGGGTCAACTTATAATTGAGAGAGGATGGAGATCCAGTGCACCCCTCTAAAGTCGACAATGAGAAAGAATTGCTATCCTAACTAATCCAAATAAAATCATTATATATAGTTTTTTACTTTTTTTTATTTGAATTTCTTTCTGAAAATCGAACTCACAGTCTTCGAGTTTTGTATTTATTTATTTTTTTTTTTGTAAAATAAATAAAGATTCTATCGATTGTCAAAATTCATTTGACGCGTTTCTGATCTGACGTGACAGTTGAACTCATTGTGATAAGATTCTCGAATTATTATCTCCGTATGCAAAAGAAGTATTTTAGACTTTCTGCAAAGAATTGTTGGATTTAGAAAGGCTTTTCGTTTCTTTTATGGTTTATATACTAGCAGGACCTGTGGAAATTCCACAGCGGCATCTTCCATATGTAATATATAGGGCTATGCCAGCAGAATATTCTTTTCATTGTTTTGGCTCTCTAGTATATATCTGCCAGAGTTAGACACAGTTAATCAATCGAGAACTGCACCACTCTATATAAAAGCATATAAGATATCAACGGATACAGACTTGAGGGTCAAAACAGTGAAAAGAATATGTTGCTGTTCTAGTCCTAGTAATATATTGCTGCTGGCTTTCTGTGGACGTTTAGCGCGAATGAAGACCTCGCGACGTTATTGTAACCTTTTTGTTAAAAAAATATAAAAGTATTTATCTAAGAAATCTGGTTAATATAGTGTCAGAATATATCTGGTTATTACGGTTAATCTCTAATATCCTTATAGGAGTCTCTGACATATTTCTGTTGTATGGATACCCGGTGCGAACGATATCATTGTACCACCTTTAGACAGAATAGATACTACATTTGGATCCTAAACAGGAGACCAAAAAGGTATATTTTAGTATATAAGCCCCCAAAGCCACACCATTTGTTTTTATTTATTTATTTAATTTTTATTTATTTATTTATTTTTACATTGCGTCTTCGATTATATTGAATTCTTATTTATTAAAAAGGATAGAATGTGGTATCACCGAAGTTAAGCGACGTTGAGCCGTGTCATTGCTAAAATGGGTGACTAATTTTGCAATTCCAGGTGCTGTATGGGGGAGGACATCGACACCTCCTTGCAAAAGTTGTTAAAACCTAACGGCGTCATCTCCCCTAACGGGGATATACATGCGACTGGGGACCGTTTGTGAATTTCATACTCCCATGAAACTG
>NC_136515.1:17913559-17931059 GCF_053919585.1 Euprymna scolopes
ATTTATTTGTGTATGCATATATTTATTTGTGTATGCGTATATTTATTTGTGTATGCATATATTTATTTGTGTATGCGTATATTTGTTTATGTATGCGTATATTTATGTATGTATGCGTATATTTGTTTATGTATGCGTATATTTATTTATGTATGCGTATATTTGTTTATGTATGCGTATATTTATTTGTGTATGCGTATATTTATTTATGTATGCATATATTTATTTGTATGCGTATATTTATTTATGTATGCATATATTTATTTGTGTATGCGTATATTTATTTATGTATGCGTATATTTATTTGTGTATGCGTATATTTATTTATGTATGCATATATTTATTGGTGTATGCGTATATTTATTTATGTATGCATATATTTATTTGTGTATGCATATATTTATTTATGTATGCATATATTTATTTGTGTATGCGTATATTTATTTATGTATGCGTATATTTGTTTATGTATGCCTATATTTATTTATGTATGCGTATATATATTTATGTATGCGTATATATATTTATGTATGCATATATTTATTTGTGTATGCATATATTTATTTATGTATGCATATATTTATTTATGTATGCGTATATATATTTATGTATGCGTATATATATTTATGTATGCGTATATTTATTTATGTATGCGTATATATATATATATTTGCTTAAAAAAAACTTTTGTCTGGCCAACTCCTCTGTAATTTTTTGGTCTACATACATGAAACTATACGAAACTTTAGCCGGGGAAAATCGATGCAAAAATGTGAAAATTTTTAAAAAAATGGAATTTTCCAGCTGACTGTCGGGCGACGGCAATACGAATATGCATGCGTAACGTAGTCGCTATTGGTTCATGTTTTAATTTTTAGCCGTACAGCAAACATGTCTTCATAGCTTGGGCATGCGTAACGTAGTCGCTATTGGTTCATGTTTTAATTTTTAGCCGTACAGCAAACATGTCTTCATAGCTTGGGCATGCGTAACGTAGTCGCTATTGGTTCATGTTTTAATTTTTAGCCGTACAGCAAACATGTCTTCATAGCTCGGGCATTAACGTCAAAGTAAATCGTAAGCTAAACGTTTTGGTTTCGATTCTCGCTGGTGGCACACGAGTCATTTTTTGTTTTTACTTTTTAAATCATTACTATATATTGGGTCCAATATAGTATAAGTACAAATACGAAATCTGCATTAATTAAAATATCATATTTAAGCGTATTTTACGACCGGGCGGCCTACTTAATATATATATATATATATATATATATATATATATATATATATATATATATATATATATATATTAACATTTCAACAGAACACGAGGGGAAAATAAATTAACACATATCTAAGGACATGGCAGAAACACTAGAGGGTGACCTCCTATCTGTAGTGGAATGGGGACAGAAATAGATGGATACATTCAATGCTGCCAAGACTAAGCTTGTTTCCTTCAATAGTTACAAGAAACCTTCTCTGCTACCAATAGTAATGGCCAAGAACATATTACCCGAAAGTACATCCTTTAAACTCCTCGGCCTAACGTTTACAGGGAACATGAACTGGAATAGATATATTGACAGCATTGCCAAGGCTGCTGCGAAGAAGTCTCTCTCTACCGTGCTAGAAAACTGCTTACGCCTCAAAGTACTATGTACCGCTATAAGTTCACCATTCGCCCATGTATGGAGTACTGTTGTCACGTTTGGGCTGGTGCATCTGCTACTAGTCTCTCACTCTCTGACAGGGTTCAAAAGAGAGTCGCTAACATGATAGGTCCTGAACTGTCATCGAGGCTCCAGCCTCTGTCTGATCGACGAAATGTTGTCCGTTTAATAATGAATGATATGACGAACTACAAACACTTGTACCCCCTCGATGTGAATACCCCTGACAAACCCGACAAGCAGCTATATCCCACCCCTTCACAGTAGAGATCCCTAGGTGTAAGTAAGCCTTCTACTCCAATAGTTTCTTCCCCAGAACTACTAAACCTTGGAACTCGCTTACGGGATTTTGCTTTCCCAACTGTACTGACATGCAGAAGTTCAAGTGTAATGTGAACAAACATCTTGTTACTCATCTCCCTTTATAGTACGCCTGCAACTTATGTCTCGATAGTAGCTCCCTACTTCAAAGTGGCGCTCTGCCTTGTTTGGCGTGAAAATTCAAATTTTCACGCCAAACAAGGTAGAGCGCCACTTTGTAGAGAAAAAAAATGTTAAAAATAAATAAAAATAAAAATAAAATAAAATAATAAAAATAAAATGATAAAATAATAATAATAAAAATAAAAAATAAAAAATAGAAAAATAATAAAATAAATAATAATAATAATAAAATAAAAATAAAATAATAATAATAAAAAATAAAATAATAATAATAAAAATTAAAAAAATGAAAAATAAAAAAATAAAAAAATAAAAAATGATTAAATAAATAATAATAATAATAAAATTAAAATAAAATAATAATAAAAATAAACTAATAATAAACATTTTAAAAAATGAAAAATAAAAAAATAAAAAATAAAGAATGATAAAATAAATAATAATAATAATAAAATTAAAATAAAATAATAATAAAAATAAAAAAAATGAAAAATAAAAAATAAAGAATGATAAAATAAATAATAATAATAATAAATAAGAATAAAATAATAATAAAAATAAAATAATAATAATTAAAATTTAAAAAATGAAAAATAAAAAAAAGAACGTCAGAAAAAACATCGGTACAATCGTTTTTAAATCCGATATTAGGAGACCAGTTTATAGTCGAGAGATATTGGATCCATTTCAGTCCCTCTTTCTATCTGTTGTCCCCGAAAATAAACCTTACATGAGAATACACTTTTAAATATTTAGATTCTTCAATCTTTCTGCATATAAAAACATGCATCACGCTCTTTATAGCTCAATGTTTATACTCTCTTTCTCTTTATCTCAATCTTCATCATCTGCATCTTTCCCTCACTTAGTCTATGTGTCTTACCCTTTCCCTCTCTACTATTTTTACCCTCTCTCTGTCAGTTTTTATCCTCTCTTTAAATTTTGATGTTATACTCTCCTTCCATCTCTATTTCTCTCTCTCTCTCTCTCTCTCCCTCTTTTCATATCAATCTTTGTTATGCTCTTTCTCTCTCTCTCTCTCTCTCTCTCTCTCTCTCTCTCTCACTATTACCCTCCCAATCTCTCCCTATCCTTTTATTTTACACTAGCGAGGGGTATCCGGCGTTGCCCGGGTGTTTGGTGGGGGGGGGGGGAGTTAAAAATAGTAAGTATGAGGGATGAACCCGAACCCTTGAGGCAAAGTTGTAAATTAAAGTGTGAAAAAAAAAGTGCGATGTTAACCATTGTCCCACCGCGAGATGCTAACGGAAACACGTTTGAATTTATTTAATTAGTTGGATTTAGCAGGTGCCCGTTTTAATGAGGTCAAGTTTGACTGCGGGATGGTATTCATTTACTGCTGAACGCTTTCCCTCCCCCCCCCCAAGATGTTATAGGAAAAAGACTAACCCACATGCGGCGAGCGACAAATATTGAATATTTATCTTCCCGAAATCGACCAAATTAAATAGACAGGCGAGCTTCGTTGTTAACTGTGAGATATTACGATTTATATGTGATATAAAAAGTTTTAAAAAGTTGTGAACCGACCGACCACTTCTCTGAAAGAAACTTTTTGTAGACATACAGAAAAAGCGAACACACATACATTTTCGCTTTTATATTTATAGGTAGAATGATAAAGTCGCCCTAACAGAAACAACACTACAGCTTTATTTTAAAACTTTTATTATATATTTAATTGTGTAGTAGAGCTTACATCCATTCAATGTAGCCGCCTTCAGCCTTAATCGTCTCACGATACAGGTCCGGAACTGGGAGCGTACCTTTTCCACAAGCGCCGGCAGAAGCTCGGCAAGAGCTCGGCAGATGGCAGCGATCAGCCAGACTTTGGTGTTTTGGGAGGTCATGTTAGTGATGTTCTCGACATATGGTTAAACGAAATAGACCAGCGGGTTCAAGTCGGGGGAAAGAGGGGTGCCAGTGAGAAAAGGGTGCAAAGTCGTAGCACTCCCTCTGAAGCCAAGCCTGGGTGTCTTTGGAGTTGTTGGCCGGTGCCGAGTCTTGCTGCGCCCACCCAGTGTTTTCCAGCGTCCACCCGATTGCACTCCACCAGATCCGAGTGACCATCACTTTAAATTGCACCCGATACAATAACCGAAAAAAAAACATGTTTCGGCGTTGGCTGCAGTCTTTTTACATCAAACTCTTGCTTAGGGAGCCTCGGTGCTCATATCCTTATATTGTTGGAAAATAATGCAAATCGTGACTCATCAGAGAAAATGACATTGGTCTAAAAGATCATAGGTCTCTCCACCATTACACGAACCCAGTCTTTTCTGCACTTTATAATCAGGACAAAGAAAAGGTTTCATTCTTCCAGTTCTACCATAGTAGCTCAGCCTGTGAAGATATCTGTTTTGGGACTGATACCAGCATGGGTTGCAATGTCAGAGGTTTGCAACATTTCTTTTCACAAGACGCAAGGTTTTTTTTTTCAGATAGTTCTGGCGGCTTGGATGAGGTTTTGTGAACTCTTTGTTCTTTCTTGTGGATTGTACAATCACTCTATTAACAGGTGAAATCATTGTTGGAAGATTCTCTGCTATTTTGCGTTGACTAAGACCACTTTCGTGCTGACCCATGATTCGTCCTCGCATAAATTCAGATCGGTCTAACGCTTCTTTGGTTCGGTATTGATGCATTTTTAATTTCAATATTATTCTTATTCTTATCTTATCATAACCGTATATTAAACTTAGGAATATATATATATATATAAATAGATACTCTATTTCGGTATTATTCTTATCATATCATAACCGTATATTAATCTTAGGAATATATATATATATATATATATATATATATATATATATATATATATATATATATATATATATATATATATATATATACTCGGGATTTTTTTATTCAAAAGTAATGGACTAGTGAATTCAACGAGGTTGTTAGATAGTGCTCAATAAAAAGAGCTGATAATACTTGTTTATTGTTATATAAACATGCGCACATCCCGCTGCTACAAACAGCCACTTGTTTCAATCAAACAGCAGATATCATCATATATCATGATTGGACCTATGATCTTTTAGACCAATGTCATTTTCTCTGATGAGTCACGATTTGCATTATTTTCCAACAATAGAAGGATATGAGCACCGAGGCTCCCTAAGCAAGAGTTTGATGTAAAAAAGACTGCAGCCAAGGCAGCGACTTGACTATTCAAATGTTCAATGAATAATTGAACATTTGGATAGTCAAGTCGCTGCCTGATGATATCTGTTGTTTGATTGAAACAAGTGGCTGTTTGTAGCAGCGGGATGTGAGCATGTTTATATAACAATAAACAAGTATATATATATATATATATATATATATATATATATATATATATATATATATACTAGCAGTATTACCCAGCTTTGCTCGGGGTTGCTGTGATGCCTTTTTTATGCTTATTTTGATCTGTATATTTGGTAATTCCAATATTTTCATTTTTTTTTTTTTTTTGTAATCCTAAAATTATTTTAGTAAATTCCGGTCATATTGACATCTTAATGATCAACGTAGCTTCCACACAGTGGATGCAACGTGCCAGCAACAATCCAATTTCTCTGATTTGTCCTCTTAGGAGATATTCTTCCAACTGAAAACCAACTACTTTGGCGATGTTTTGGGGGCCATGATTCCTTGAACCGTATGCGGAAGAAACCACCGGATCAACATTGACTATCTATTCGTTCTAAGAATTTATATGGTTGTCGCTGTATCGTTCTACAATTAGTCAACTGTGTGGAAAAACTCCGTATCTTATGTTGCCAGACATACTACTTGTGCTTGGTTGTTGGGAGCCTATGTTTTGTTAAACCGACATATAAGAAACCACTGAATCACATTTTCACAAAATATGTGTGTAAAATTTTATGCAATTTCTTCGGGATCTACTGCTTGTTCAATTGACGTTCAAAAACAAAAGCATTTACTTTTGCACTGCCAAAAATCACATACATTTTCAAGTCTTCTAAAATTCTTTGCAGTTAATGATAAAAATTAAGAAATTTACGTGCAGAGTTTGAACCTACAGAACACATCATGCAACAACAACAAAAAAACACACGTTATCAACTTAACCACAGTAGAACTTTCACGGCCCGTTGTTCTATCATTGTTGCTAAGCGACGACATGGAAAAATGGCTTTACAGATGATAGATAAATTAAAATAACGGTTTCGATTATCGATTATCGGTAATTATCGGTGGTATTCTGAGACAAAACCTAAATAAGATCACTCCTGGACTTATACACTAACGTTCGGTAAATTTTAAAGAAAATCTGTTCAGCCGTTTCAGAGTTTATAAGGAACAGTCACACACACACACACACACACACACACACACACACACACAAATTCGCATTTATATAATTGTAGTGGATAAATATTACTCTTGTATGTCCGGGATGAACGGACTCTTGAAACGGATTCAAGTGGGCATACAGACATTTTGGTATGATCACAATATTCCGATTTATGTCAAAAATGGTAAATTTGTAAGCATCGTGGCAAGAAAAGCAGTAACGTCTTCGGGTTGTCTGAGTCGGAAACCAAAGAAAGCGAACGCCCGTATGAAACAAATAAGACTTCTCCCGCTCTCCCGTCACCCCCCCCCCCCCCGAAAAAAAAGAAAACAACGGAAGAAGACCAGATAATATGTTGCACCCTGACACGCTTGTAATGAATCCATTGCAATCGATCTAAGATCGATTCCAATATTTCTTACCTTGAATAAAAAACGAAGCCTTTTCTCCGCAGAAAGCTGCTTTGAACAGACGAGGCGCGAGAAGACAAAACCAATGGAGCATGATACGTACAACAAAGGAATCCGAAAAACACCATTTACGCAAACTGTTCTTTGAATTACAAGAGCCGCGAGTAAAACAAATTTCATTTTCTCTCTGACGATCATTCGTGAAATCATATATTTCTTTGTTTCAGTGCGTCCATGCACCTCTATAAATGGCTTTGTCTGTCGGTCCAATTGTCCATCAAACTTAAATATGGGTTTAGACTACACAATCACTTCGCACTCTAGTCTATATATTTCTCATAGTCTGTCTACCTGTTTATGTGTCCGTTCTAATTTTCTCGGAAACTACTGGGCGATCGGGCTGAAATTATGTATGGGCCGTTGTTATGTATAAGGTGCAGCGAACTAAGTATTATGATATTCGTTCTGTGCAGAGTTAGTGATTATTAGGGATTAATCGCACATGATACCACATTTACTGTAGAAGTTTTAGCAGAAATTACAGGACAATCTGGTTGAAATTTTGTATGAACCTTTGTTACGATAACGTGTAGCGAACTAAGTATTATGGTATCTGTTCGATGCACAGTTAGGGATAAATAGATCCGCTTTTTCTCGGAAACTACTGGCCCGATGTGGCTGAAATATTATATGGATCTTTGTTACGACAACGCACAGCGAACTAAGTATTATGGTATCTGTTCTATGGATAAAGTTAGGGATAAAGAGGGGTTCATAGAGGTTTATAGGGATTAGTATGTCATGCTAAATAGTGCATAAACTTAGCTAGTGCTGGGACGATTAATCGGAATCGCAATCGGTCACTGAATTATATGTACACGAAGCCGATTCAGAGAGTTTTCCAAAGATTCTGTTTCTTCCGACTATATTAGGTGACGAAACGGGAGCAAGGGACAGTAAAAGCAAAAAACGTAATAAGGTGTTATGAGGATAGTGAAAACGTAGATAGTAATGTCATCATTTAAATTTCTTAAAGGGGCTGACATATTATTTACTATAATAATTATTAAATACCTACAGACACTAGTGTTTCATCCTTTCGGGAATCATCAGTGCAGGGTACACAATTAACATCAGTCGAGAGATTCGAACTCGGCACGGGTGATTAGAGAAACATGTATGCAGATATGTAGCCATCAATGTTTGTATAAATAAATTTAATATGCCTGCTCTGTTTACTCATTGAGCACTCTTTGGTAGACACATATTGTTTCATTGAATGTACTTCTAGGAAACTTAACTCTACTGACAATATATATATATATATATATGTATATATATATATATATATATAGTAATTTATAAAATATATATGGCGATTAAGCTACACTGAATATTCCGCGTTTCATCCCCTCTAGGACTCTTCAGGCTTATGCGCGAATTCTGTGGTTGTTTATCGTTTTTATATGCTCATCTTCTATTGAGATTTCAATTAGCCAATCAGCTTTCTAGTATCCACCGCGCCCTTCCTATCAGCCAATGGGCATGCATTTATCGGACAAAGGATCTGTTTTAAAAACTAGGTTAGTGTTTTTTTTTTTTTGTGTATTAGTTTATATATATATATATATATGTGTGTGTGTGTGTGTGTGTGTGTGTGTGTGTACATACATATATATATATATATATATAAAAATACATACATATATGTGTGATCGTTTATGTATATTCATGTTTATTTAATTTATTTATTTGTTTATTTTCTATTGTTTTTGTTAGTTTTAAAACTATTTTGTATCACTATCCTAGAGTAAATTTTATCTTGTGAACACAATTATTTGCTATTTCTCTTCTACAGTTTAATAGATGTTGAGGTTCTTAAAAGTACAGGATAGCAACTTTTTTATGAAGGTATCAGCTACATGGGTCGTCTAGATCCCTACACGTGGTAGCTTGTCTTATTATTTTCCATTCGACTACCGGCGAATGTCCGCTTTCTTTGAGTTCCCAGTATTTATTCGCTAGTGTTGTTTTTATACGGTGTTTTATATATATATATATATATATATATATATATATATATTTTGTCTCGTAGTTTAAATCCTTTCAATCTCTCTCTCTCTCTCTCTCTCTCTCTCTCTCTACTTTTCTCCACCTTTTTTTTCTCTTCATCCTTTATATATCTACTCGACCATCCTTTTATTTCTCTTCATAAATTTCCTTTTTTTTTTCTTCGTTTTTTTTCGACACTCTCGCACTCTTTTTCTATTTACCTATCTCTCTTTTTCTCTCTCTACTTCTCAGTATCCCTCTTTCCCTCCCTTTTTCACACACACACACACACACACACACACACACACGCGCATATATGTCATTTTTTATTTTCTTATCAACTGTGTTTTTCAGCGATTTCTTTTCTCTCGGCTTCTCATTCAACCTCTCTTTCTTTTTCTCTTTCCTCTCCATCAAAGCATAATTAAGTTGTAGAAATTGCACTAAAGTCATCAGTGTTATATGATGTCAGAGAATGAAAGAACTGAATACCCGGATGTTGCGAAACGAATTACTCAACAAAGATCAGATTGAGTTTATTCAGTGCATTGATGTGCGGCAAGCAGATGTGTCGTTCAAACAGATATCAACGACAATAAAAAAGGTGAATAGAGACAAAATACTTGATTTGATTTCGTTACACTAACACACACACACACGCACACAGAACCCCACATATTATCTATATTATATATATATATATATATATATATATATATATATATATATATATATTATATCTATAATATTAATTTCACCAGTCTGTTTAATGTATGTATGTATGTATGTATGTATGTATGTATGTATGTATGCCTAAACCTTTCGAAAGAGGCGACGGATTTTCACGAGATCGGTATCATTTTGAAGCACGACTCTTCGGATCACAAATATCGAGCACTTGGCTAAAAACATTAATTCGTTCAAAATACTTGATTTGATTTCGTTACACACACGCGCGCGCACTCACGCACATGAACACACACACACACGTATATATATATATATATATATATACGTACATACACACATGTACACATGTATATATATATGTATATATATATATATATATATATATATATATATTATATCTATAATAATAATCTCACCAGTCTATTTAAATGTATGTATGTATGTATGTCTAAAACTTTCGACAGAGGCGACGGATTTTCACGAGATCAGTATCATTTTGAAGCAGGACTCTTCGGACCAAAAATATCGAAAACTTGGCTAAAAACATTAATTAGTTCACCCTCACCTGGGCACTTTTCTACTGGGAGGGGTCCCTTTTTCGTCGATATTTTCGAAAGTCACCCCTTCTTTTCAATTGACTAGCCTTAAATTCGTCACGTCCGGTTTAGGGATGGGTGGACTAGCAAAGACGTCACGTTTTTTTTTTTCGAGGGGGGAGGTATTTTTTAACGATCTCTTCCTCCTCCGCGGTAGGGTTCGAGCCTGCCTTCCTACTACCACTTTTTTTTTCTCAGCACACACCTCCAAACACCCGGGCCACGTCAGGCACCTTGGGTGAGGACAATTCTCAACCTTTATAATCAATGAATTTTTGATCAACAAACTTGAAATTTCGTATATAGTCTATTCAGACCTGTGGAAAACTTTTTAATCGGTTTTCATCTGAAAAAAAGGACTGCTAGGAGGGGCAAAATTGAAAAATTGGTAGCTGGGGCAATGATCGAATTATCTGTTTGCTAACTGTTTCACGCATACGCACGCGTGAATAGTTCACATGACATATTCATTATGTTAAGAATAAGTATGTATTGAAAATTTTTTTATAGAATTTGTAAAGCTGGCTCAAAGGTTATCGTACATTAATCACTGTTTTTATTTTTAAGTTCGCTCCGACCTCGAGTATTTTTCCTTACAAGAAGTGAACTGTTTAGAAAAAAAAATAATACTCTCATGCATATGTCGCAGGGTTTTTGTTGCATTTTTTTTTTTTTTTTTTACTTCATCTATGATATTAATCTCATCTGACTGTTTAAATGTATGTATGTATGTATGTATGTCTAAAACTTTCGACAAAGGCGACGGGTTTTTACGAGATCGGTATCGTTTTGAAGATCGACTCTTTGGACGACAAATATCGAAAATTTTACTAAAAATATTTACCTCTTCACCCTCAACTGGGTACTTTTCTACCAAAAGGGGTGACTTTTTCGCCAATATTTTTTAAAGTCATCGCCTCTTTTCGATTTACTAGGCTTTATTTAAACATTCGTCACTTTAGGTTTGGCGATGGGCGCAACAGCAAAGACGCCACGTCTTTTGGGGGTTTTTTTTCACGTTCTTTCTCCTTCGTGGTACGGGTTCAAGCCTGCCTGCCTGCCTTCTACCACTTTTTTTTTTTTTTTTTTTGCTCAACCCTCCCCTCCTAACGCCCGAGCAACACCGGCCACCCAGGCTAGTTATGTATTAAAGGAAAGTTAAATAATATTTCGAAATATAACTATGAAGTTAATTCTACTAAAACAAAAAATTACTAACCTGGAGCTAAAATAGATTTTCTTTAATGTTATATGCAAATGAGGTTATTCTTGAATGTAGATTCCATATGAATAATCTGTAATATAAATCTCACCTGTCTTTTCAAATGTATGTATGTATGTATTATGTATGTATATATGTACGTGTGTGTGTATGTATGTATTATGTATGTGTGAATGTATGTATGCCTAAAACTTTCGACAGAGGCAACGGAGTTTCACGACATTAGTATTATTTAGAAGGACGACCCTTCGGACGACAAATATCGAAAAATTGGTAAAAAGCATTTATTCTTTCACCCTTATCTGTGCCCTTTTCCTTAGGGAGGGGTTGCTTTTTTTCGCAAATATTTTCGAAAGTCGTTCCTATTTTCGATTGACTAGCCTTAATTTAAACCTTCATCACTTCCGGTTTAGCGATAGACTCAACAGCAAAGACGTTACGTTTTTTAGTTTTTGTGTTTTTGTTGTTTTTTTTTTTCACGTTCTTCTCTTCCTTAGCGGTACGGGTTCGAGTCTGCCTACCTACTACCACTTTTTTTTTCCTTTTTTTATTTTTATTTTTTTGCTCAGTGCACACCTCCAAACACCCGGGCAACGCTGGGCATCCAGGCTAGTATATACAGAAATCATGTATATATGTAAATGTTCGTTTTTAGTATGAATCTTAATTTGCGAAACATTATTACATCTGTACATATTAGTTAAATTGTGTACAAACAAACAGACGGGAATGCGACTTTATTATAATACGTCTGCACACCTGGCATTGCCCGGTCGAACAATACGCTTAAACATGATATTTTAATTCATGCAGATTGCGTGTTTATTATTATAGAACCAATCCTCTATTGATTTTTATATATTACGAGGAATAATTTTCCCGGTGGACTAATTCGCAGAAACATTTTTTTAAATTCTAATGATAATGTCGTGAATAAAATGTCGTCTGTGTTTGTTTGCAATATCAAGTCAGCTGATATTTGGGTTTTACGATGAAGGCCTTGGAAAAGTCACTTTTGATTAATGTTTTGTTTTAAAATATGCAAACGAAGAAATGATTTGCGACAATTTTAAATGGTACCTCTTCTTTTATCGTGAATTGAAATCATTTATAAGAAAACATTAAAATAAAATGGTGAGGTACACACGGGCTTCAACAGGGTATCATTCGTTCTGTATTCGAATGCTTTACAACCGAGCTATTTCTCCAGATGACAGTAGTTCCGCTTTTTTTAAGAAGAAATGATTTGCTGAGAGTTGAATTTTCCTTTATTTGCTGAGAATTGTCTCCCTTGCCGGTGCAACGTAAAATATTACCCTGTAAAAAAATTATCTTTATCTATAAGAAAGAAAGACTATTTTTACAATCAGATTTTGTTCGATTTTCGATAATTATCGAATAAATCTCTGTGCAAAACATATCTAAGAACACTGCCAGACACATAAGGTAGATTATATTGGTTTTAATAAATATTAAGTTTCAATCGTCTCTCATAAAACGCATTGCATTCAGCCGTTAATTAAGTGCCCGAATATAAAAACCTATATACTAACAGATGTGTGGGTGTCACTTACTATTTTTTTTTGTCACCGTATACTGTAAGAAATTCTCTTACTCGTTTTTGCCTTTGACAGAATGAAAAAAACACAGAAAAGCAACAAAGGCTCACCTTAAATCCAAGAATAATTTTATTTACAAAAGGGTAAAAAAGGAGTCCATATTGCAAAAGAGTGCCCTCTTCAGCTTCTGCCAAATGAAAGGCGAAGGTAGTTTTCTTCTTGTTGAAGATGCTGGTAGAATCGGCCGCTCGTTGAATTGGTTGAGAGTTCTCGAAATCTTTCCAGACTGGCGAATACGAACAACGCACATTGCGATCGATGTTCATAAAATAATATGCCCCCTTGCGGGCAATGATAATGAAGTAATTATTCCGTAGAACATTTTAGCCTCTGGCTAGTACCCGCATTTAAATGAGCGGAGAAATAAATGGGGTAGAACCCTGCCTTAGTTCATTAGGCACGGAGCGAGATTACGCGCGTCTGCTTGGCACGACGTCATATTGAAATCTGTTTTTTGAAACACAAAATTCCCGCCACTTCTGCATCCTCCGCAGCAACTGAATAAACGCAATACCATTGGTCGAAATAATCGCGTGATTGCAAATCACGCGGTTATCGCCCTTGCATTCTGAAATTTCTAACAATACACTGCATGACATCGCAAAGAGATGTGATCACCCGCTATTGCTTTCGTTTGTTATATAGAGCACTGCCGAAGGATGCCAAGTAACAAAAGCAATTATTATTTATATGATAGTTTTTGATGTCTAGAAAACATGTATCAAACAGAAACGTATTTTTAGTATAAAAATATTTATGCTAGAACATATGTATAGACGAAAAATGTGTTTTAAGATAATAAAAAAATATTATGGTAGAAATATATTAGGAATATTAAAACGAACAAATATTTCAGAACATAAACACTAGGGATGGCATTAGATGATCCTAATATAACGCGAGTTAATGACGTAATAATTTAGAAGATTTTTGTAACCTATTACGGACACACACACACACACATACACACACACACACACACACACACACACACACACACACACAAAGTAACTTCCATATAATAGTACCTATTTACTATGCCTCCCCACGGGACAGAGTTAGACACCAGGCTCGTTTTTTAACGTGGAGAAAAGGTACAAAAATAAAAATTGTCTCAGTCATGAAGAATTTCTCCTCCACTGAAAGAGAACGAGAAATGGAAGTGCCGAATCTGAAGAACAGATGGTATTTATTTGCTCCCCCACCGAGCAAATTAGGCACAAGGCCGATTTTTAAAGTGAGGAGTGAAGGGGAGATGGGGACCAGCTCCCCGGGGAGTAGTGGATCTGGATAGTGACAATTGGTATGAAGGGTTGCCCCTACATTGACTAAGGTCTTATATGTGGGGTCGCCCCCCCCACATAGGGTCGTTGCTTGCAGTATCTGTCGGAACAGATGGGTGGGTGTTTATTTGCTCCCCCACTGAGCAAATTAGGCACAAGGCCGATTTTTAAAGTGAGGAGTGAAGGGGAAATGGGGACTAACTCCTCGGGGAGTAGGGGAGCTGGATAGTGACAATTGGTGTGAAGGGTTTCCCCTACATTGACCAAGGTCTTATATGTGGAGTTACCCCCACATATGGTCTTTGCTTGCAGTATCTGCCGGAACAGATACTACACTTTGATCTTGACCAAAAGGCCAAAAGTAGAGATAGAGATAGAGATAGATATACATATCTATCGATCTATCGATCTATCTATCTATCTGTCTATCTATCTATCGATCTATCTACTGTTATTTAAAAGGAACCTTTTATGTGAGCTCCTTCCCTATGAACTCCAAAATGGTTTTGCTGATTTTTACAAAATTTAATGCAAATGTACTTTATGTATCTGGCAGTTTTCTTATAAAGATCAGAATGATTTCGATAATCTATTGATAATCGAAGAGATCCGATGAAACAAGGAACATGCGATTTTGATCAAAGTTAACTTCGTATATAAAGTCAGCAGTAGGTTCTTTGATATGACAATGGCACGTTCGAAATAAACTTTACTGTTATAACACAATCGAACCATGATACTTGATGTTAAACTTTAACTGAAACCATTATATATGAATAATTTTATAAAATTAGCAGTAGGTGCTCTACAGTGCAATGTAGGCTGTAATATATCGTGAACGTTATCACTGCAAGACCCATGTACAGGTTCCTACTGGTGCACCGTGATAGGTCGCCAACTAGAGCAGGCAACTAATCGATTTGATTGAACATTGGACAATTTTGCTGATTTCGATGATACTCGTTGATCAATATTCAATCCTGGCCTGTTAGTATATATATATATATATATATATATATATATATATATATATATATATATATATATATATATATATATATGTTACCGATTTATCTGCTTAGTTACACATGTTTCGGTTACCGAATCGTATCAACGATCCAGTAGCTTCATCAAATTTTAACTTTTTTTCTGTTAAAGTCTGACGCAGTCACTGGGTAGTTGATAGGATTCGGTAAACGAAACATGTCCAACGAACCAGATAAAACGGTAATAAAAATATATATTTGCTCTGCAATAGTAAATAGCACTTTCTTCAGGTTTTTGCTAATTACCATTGTTGCTATATATATATATATATATATATATATATATATATATATATATATATATATATGCTTGTGCCATTTATGAATGCTGTAAGAATTAACTCAGATAACATTGATAAATCAAATTTCGTTGAACGTGTCGTTTTTTATTTGAAAAAAAAAAACACACACACACACACAAACCAATTCGTTCTTCTCTGCGACAGTTTCATATCTATGAAGACACAAATATTGGCTTAACATCAGAGGCGCAAGTATCTTTCTTCTTCTTTTGGAAAACCAAAAACGTAGAAAATGTCCGAAAAATAAAAAAATGAAAACAAAACCAAAGAAAAACAAACAATACGTTCAAGCACCGTCTACGTCGAATCATCTCAGCTCAGCGATATTTTATTTTTAGCTGTTTACCGTTTCTAAAGAAACGGTAAAAGAGGCGGTAAAAATAGACACGATTATTACCGAAAATGTTTTGCCAATTCTTTGTCTGCCTATAAATAAGCACCGATAGATTTTCGTTTTCATTGCAAGATGGTGGACATAGCGGCTGTCGGCCAGACACTAATTGAACACATATAACACTAATTGTGAACACTGGCGTTCGTGTCAGATACGAGGTGCCTTAATTAAGTTCCCAGACTTTTTGTACAAGCATTTAAAATTGTCGTAGACTCTTGAAAATGCAGTATGTTATTGCTATACATCTTATGAGATGATTTACATATTGTCATGATTTCAGGTTCAAATGAACAGCTACAACAGGAATCGAAATACACCCTACTAAAGCCTGATTATCACATTTGGCGAATTTTAAAACGCAATCTGGACGTATGGACACTTTATAAACACGATGTGCAATAAAATTATGTTTTAAACTTGGAAAAGGTGCAACAAAAACGTATGGAATGCTTCAGATAGGTTTTAGACCATCTTGCAAGAATCGAGTATCAGTTTTTGAGTTGTTGCATAAGAGATTATAGGAAGCCAGAGAGTCTGTAAAAAATTATGAGAGGTGTGGGAGGAGTAAAGAAGGTAAGAACACAAGAGTTGACTGGCCAAATAAAGAATTTCATGGCTAAGGATCGTCATGTGTCTATAGAATAAAAGTAATGCGCGCACAGATTGATGTAAATATGGGAACAGTACACACAATTATTCGCGATGGAACTGAAGATGCGGAATATTTATGCGAAGTTTGTCCCAAAGCTGATCCATTCTTATCACAGTCTATTTGACTATGATGGGCATCAATATAGTTCCGCACCCTCCCTATAATCCAGCCCTTGCTCCCTGTGACTTTTGGTTACTTCCTAAGCTCAAGAAAACTATTAGAAGCTGTCGTTATGATCTGGTCTAAATAATCAACGCAACAATAAAACGTATTGTTTTACTGTGTACGTTTTCAGCGTCCTAATTGTGTTTTAGTTTTTTTCTACACATAGTTACTCATATCTATGCGCAATCGAGTATACTGAAATATAATAGAAAAAATCATATTTCTACAGATGTATATATATAGACAGCATTTCTTTTAATCCAAAGAATATTTCATTAAATAAAATAAACGCCATATTTTATTATAATTCCTTTTTGATTCATCGTCAGGGATACATTAATCTGTTTATGAACAATTTATATATACGTGTTCTTTTTTATTGGAATTTTTTTTTTGTTCGTTGATATATATCTATATAATTATAAAACTCAAATGACCTTGTAACGGGTGTTGTAACCTAACATCCGGTTTACGATTTCTGGTTGCGCATGCGTGCGTAAACATAAACCCATAACAATGTAAACAAATAAACACAAATCGCTGGACCGGTTTTGTTCGAACAAACGGACGTCCTTAGAAAAGCGAATATCTTAAATTTATTGAATAAAAA
>NC_136515.1:17933559-17966059 GCF_053919585.1 Euprymna scolopes
AGATACCATTGTTTTCATGTAAAATTCAGTATTGCGATTCCCGACATTTCGTCGCAATAGTGTAGAAGCGCCGAAAGTTAATACTAAAACATATGTATGTACGCACACACACACACACACACACACACACACACAGGTGCACGCATATATACAAGTATCCGGTTTTTTGGTTTATTTATTTCTAAGCGCAATAAAATGATTTAATTTTGAGCAATTAAAAACCATTTTAAAAACAGTTAACACATCTGATTTGCATAAGAGAACCGAAATGGATGCTTGGTGTGAAACGGATGCCCCTAATTCCAATCCGAACATGGTTAATTCCGTTCCGGCGCCCACGCATTCCTATCCTCTCCCTACACCACACACCTCGGTGCCAGGCTGAATGCAAATTCTCCATAAATCCTGCATCTCATCATCCCTTGCCCCCACCCGACCCACGCTAATCATTGGGCCCTGAGACTTTGTAATAACAGGAACCCTATATGGAGGGCCTCAACTTGACACGGTACTCATTAGCATATTAGTCAGGAAATAAAATCACCCTCGGAACCTTTTGAAGAGAGCGAGTCGCGAATATCCGATCGGCCTTTCCTAGTTTTTCCCACAAATTAATATTCCATTGTTATTTCATTTCTTTTTGCCTGTATTTTTTATTTATTTTTTTATTTTTTGCAGAATTCCAAATATCATAATTACTGACCTCTGATAACCGGCGAAATATGACCTCTCCACTCCCTCTGTGTACCACCTTCCCCCTCTCTCTTTCTCTCTCTCTCTCTCTTTATTTTGTCAACATTTCCCCTAAGTTTTCACCCTTTTCTTCTTCATCCTCTTATTTCCTGAACTCTTCTCCTCACCCCCTCTTCTCTCTCTCTCTCTCTCTCTCTCTCTCTCAGTCATCCTTTCTCTTCATCCCTCTCTATCTCTTCTTTTTCTGCTTCAACTTTTTCCGACTCCTTCCTCTCTCTCTCTTTCTCTCTCTCTCTCTCTCTCTCTCTCTTTCCCTTTCTTCAATCTGTACTCTACTCCCTCTCTATTGCAACCACCCCTCTCTTTCATCTCTCTATCTCTATTTATCTAATGTTTACTCTTCTCTCTCTCTCTCTCTCTCTCTCTCTTTCTCTCTCTCACTCCCTCCCTCCCTTTCTCTGTCTTTCTTTCTATCTCTCTCTCTTTCTCTTTCTTTCTTCATCTTTCTCTGTTTTTTTTTTTTTGCATCTTCCTACACCCCTCCCTCTCACACATACATGGTACTTCCTTTAGTCTTGGCAGACTATGAATGCCTACTGTAAGAGTGCCTGCGCGTTTAATTTTGGGTCAAATGTTGCGCAATCTTCAACCACACCTTTTCTGAGTCGGCGTTGTTGAAAACCAATGGCAGGTAGAGGTTCAGGACGACTGGAAACAATGCCGAGATAAGCAGAGAGCACATATGACGCCTAGAATTCCCGAATGGTCACTCATCTGGTACTAGCCAAGCTTAACGTTGCTTAACGAGAATCGGTGCGTCAATCTGATTATGCCGTGTATAGACACACACGCATGCGCGCACACTCACTTTCTCTCTCTCTCTCCCTCTCTCTCTCTCTCTCTCTCGCTCTCTCTCTCCTAATCATTAAGTTTTTATCTTATTCTGACTGATGCAGTGTCGTCACAGTAACACTATTGAGGATACGTCCTCGGCAATCAGCCCAACAATGATTTTGAGGTATCGTCCTGTTCAGTCTGAGTAAGTGCAGCTTCCAAATCTTTACCTTCTCTTTGAGAGGGTTTCAATCGCCTGAGGTGCCCCTATCGGTGAATACCGACGGGTTTGCTCGGTCAATTTTCGTAGACTGGCTGTTCAAAACCACACCTGATCTGGTGCCTAATCTCTTCTGAAAATCAATAACATATCCTCTTTAAATTTGTTTTCCAACTAGCAATTATATAAACATCAGTTGCATATGTGTATGCTAAGCTAAAAGTTAAAAACTACAAAACAAACACCTACAAAGTTCGTAAATTCTTGATCGGCGTGGCGCTTAAATTTGAAAAATCAACTGGTGATTTTTGGAGGCGGGTTTCTTCAGTGCAAGTCTGGTGTGCATTCATTTGGAAAGAAAATGCCAAGTGTATGTGTGTGTCACCCTAGAGAGGAATAGGCTGGGCGGGGGAGAAAGAGGGTATTGGGGACAGAAAGAGGGGAAGAGGGAAAGATAGAGGGATGGATAGAGAGAGAAAAACCAAGATAAATAGAAGTTTTAATGTAAAGATGTTAACTTTTGTCCCGGGCAACGCCAGGTAACACTATTAGCCTTTAATAAAATTCATATTCTCTTGGAGGCCTCCTTTGTTGATTTTTTTTTTATATCCTTTTTACTTAAAATATTCAAAAGGATTCCCCTTCAAAAACGTCGCTCATGAAATTTCACAATCCTTTATAAAATCCTGTAATTATATTTGGGACAAAGACACTTCAGGCTATGACTGACTTGCCCACCAAATTTATCATAAATATCCAACAGGCTTAATGTTATCATCATTAAATCATAAACACATCGTTGACCTATTTGATCCCTCAACATTAGGCACCAATTAAAAAAAGTATAATGCCCACAACCTGGGCTAACACTTGAACTCGATATGAGATACATAGGTATTCGAATGTTCCATTAAAGTTCTTTCTCAAACACTGAAAGAAATTGAGAACGTCATTTTCCTCCTCCCTGTTAACTATTTTTATGTTCTGGTATATCTTTCATTTTGGTCTCTTTGTCTTACTGGATTCCAGGACAAGAATCCATCTATCACTTTGAGAAGGTTCAACATTCTTCTTAAAAGCTAATGTGGGTTAACCATAGAAAGAAGTATCCTCGGGCCAGATTGTATAGTGTGAGTTTTCAAATGTCTCACTAACTTTAATTTTGATAAAAGGAATATCCACACACTTAACAAGAATGCGGCTTTTCTCTTTTTTTATTTTTTTATTTTTTTTATTTTTCTTCCTTTGAAGATTGTAATGCTGGGTATGGGGCAGCCAAACCAGCTGCCAACATTGCCCCGCTTTTTTATTGAAACCAACCGAGAGCTCTTTTTAGTATCCTCGCTGTTCCCTTAAGTGCAATTGTCTGAATCTCTTTTGCACTTGGTTAACCAGGAATATTAGTTAGGTAGGACTTCAGGTTCTTCTTCATAAGCCCTGTGGCACCTATGATAACTGGTATGATCGATATCCCCTTTAGGTTCCAGTGTTCATATGTGAAACTAACGATGCTTTTTGAGAACAAGAATATCCACAAACTTCACAAGAATATGACTTTTCTCTTTTTATCTTATTTTACTTTTGTTAGTTTGAAGAGATCAAGTGGCTCCTTCCTGGGGCTAACACTTGATTCTATTATAATTTAAATTTATATCCGAGGGCTCTTTTAAGAATAGACACTGTTCCCTTTATGGCTGCTATCTGTATTTCCTTGCAGCTTGGTTTTCCAGGGATTGCTTCTAAGTATTTTTTAAGGTTCTTTTTTGTTAGGCCAGTTGCTCCTGTCCCAACTGGTATGATGTTTATTTCTTTCAGAGATCATGTTGCTTTTAGATCAATTTTAAGGTCCTGATATTTTGTTATCTTTTCCCGTTCTGCTCTATTAAGACCAAAGTCGTTTGGAACTGTGACATCGATAATGAGTGCAGTCCTTTCGGGTTTGTTCCATATTACTATATCTGGCTTGATGGCCTTGCCTTTTATGTATCTGCCTGCCTGTATGTCTTTGTCGTAGAACACTGTCACTTTTCCATTTGATGTTATCGGTGGTGGTTCATGTTCCCCAGATGTTCGACGACCTATCTAGTTGCATCTCTCCACAGATCTTCCAATGTAAGTATCTACATACTTTGTTATGGCGAGCAGTGTAATGACCATCGGCTAGACATTAGGTGGCTTGGGCTTTCAACAGCTGAGTGACAGAATCTGCATTGGTCGGTTTTTTGCAGACCAGCCATTTTCTTAAATCCATTTGTGAGTAAGCCTTGGTCTTGTGCAGCTATAATTAATCGTTCTTCATCAAATGGAAATTTGTCACTTTTAAGCTATTGTAGTGAGGCCTCTTTGTCAATGTAGCTCTGGTTCAGTTCTTCCATGAACCTGCCTGCTCTCTTATGTTGTTGCCATCCTTCTAGTCTTGTCTTCAGTTCCCTTTTAGTATACTCCTTTCTCTTCTTTTGGGCGATTAGGGTTGCTGGGTTATCATATTCTTCTACTGTGTTGTCCAGTGTGTTACCACTGAAATTTTCACCGAGCTTTGTAGTTGACGTCTGCTGGGGCAAACATTTGGTGTGATGTTCATTCACCATTTTTATTTTGGGGTCAGAAGAACATTTGATGTATTGGCCTATGCTTACCACTGAAGCCCGGTATGCGCGGTTTATTTCAGTGAGGCCTAAACCACCTTCTCTCTGTGGTAAGTAGAGCCTGTCCATGCACTGATGTTTGTAAATGACTTTATGAAGGGCCACATTTTCCGAGTTTTTTTTTTGTTTTTTTTTAACTCCCTGAACGGGGTGCACTCCCAAATCATGACAGAAAGCAATTTGTCTTCCCGAGATCACTATGGCTCTACAATCTGGAGAGCTGTGGTCGCCGACGCTGTTAAAAACAGCAATGCTGCTGATGATGCTGCTGATGATGATGATTATAAATTAATTGTGACCTTTTTTCTAACTAAAACTGAATCTATTTACTGTGACTTTATTAATGGCTGCTTTTACAGTAATTCCCCCTCAAAAAAAAAATCTGAAACTATTGAATTGCAATTTTTTCTAATAACAGAATCTGAGATTATTTGCTGTGACAGTATTTGGTATTATTATTACCATTTACAGATCTGGTCAAAGGGGCAGGAGTCGAATATTTATGTAGATCCAATAGTATTCACCCTACATGAGTTGAACCAGATTCCTCCAAAGGAGGAAGTGTCATGTGAATACTAAGTTCACAAGTGTATATAAGTCCTGGTCGGAGAAAATGATGACATAAAGTTATTGCAGTTCTTCTGGAAAAGTGTTGATGTACTCTTACATACAGCGCCTAGTATTCCCAAATGGTTACCCATTTGGTATTGCCCAGATTCAACGTTGCTTGACTTTAGTGATCTTAGGAGAACCGATGTACCAACGTGGGTATGTTGTCTTTAATGTTTATGTAGAGTATTTACTGACACCTGAAAATAAGAGATTGATTTATAAGGTGGTTGCTTTTTTTTTTTTTTTGAACATCGTATATCACCTCGAGCTGCAAGATTAATTTGATATATGTCTTTCTGCAGAGGAAGAATAAAAAAAGCCTTGATCTCATAAAAAAAAATGCTTATTGAATAATGCCACGAATCAGAGTGAGTTATAGGAATAGAATGGGATAAAAGGTGAAGAAATATTGGTCAGAATTGGAATCCTGCAACTCTTGAATGTGTCACCATGTCTCAAGTCTTTGAGAATTGTCCACAACTCATAGAAATTCTTCTTTTATTATTCTATACTGGAATTATGAAAATTGGTTTTAGAAAGAAAAATAAATCCTCCATCTCCGTGTCCTAAAAATGAATTTTTCTTTTTATTAGATTTGCCATTCTTACCAATTCCAGCCTGTCTTCGGGTGCCAAATCATCATCTTTCGTTCTGTCACCCATTCCGTTCTTTTGATATTTGCAGGACTCTGTTCCTATCTGATATTATTTTATTTTTTGAGTTGGTCTTTCGTTTAATGGCATATCTACCCTTGTTGGGTGATTTAATGACGAATCTTGTAATTTTGGTAAAAGTTTTTTATCCTTCAAGTTCGTAATATATAAAAGGGAAAGATAGTTTGCTTGAAGCATTGCTGGCAAAAAAAATATGAAGGAATATAATATGACTACAGCAATGCAGGGAGCCGGCACTTCAATCAATGTGACGTAAAAGCAATAATTGACAAACGTATATTCATTTATTTTCCAAAAACAATCACAAATATGGTAGTAAATATGGACTTACTGTTTGAGATAACGAAGATAATGGAAGTCTTTAATATTTCGAGAATTCATCTCTTTTTCAAAAAGAAAGGAACTAATGAATGTTAAAAATATAAATAACATTCTCTAGTTCCTTTCCTTTTGAAAAAGGGCCCTGTCGGTGGGGCATTAAAATACGCCGACTGCCCCCCTGCAGAGGGTAAAAGTCCCTCATTAGGGGTCCTGGATATGACCTTAAACTTTATCCAGTGGTGAGGCCCCAGCTTGTGGGTTTTGGGGAGTGTGGAGCCACCCTTTAATTACCATTGCTCCCAGGTCCACTCTGACCCGGAGTGGTAGTACCTGTTAGGGTCCCAACTATGGGTTGAATAGAAACCGACGTGAAAACAACAAATATATTCTATTAAAAAAAATTTTCTTCAAAATCTTTGGATTTGGCATTAAATAACCCGAAAAGGGTTGATATGCCGTAAAACAAAAACCAACCAAACCAACTTTTTGAAAAAGAGATGATGTCCTCGAAATATTAAAGACTTTCATCAGTTATCTCAAACAGTAAGTTTATATTGACAGATGTGTATTTGTGATTGTTTTTGGAAAATAAATGAATATATGTTTGTCAAGTATTGCTCTTACGTCACACCAATTCAACTGTCGGTTCCCTGCATTGCTATAGCCATCTTATCCTCCTCCATATTCTTATATATGTTTTTATACTTGAAGTTCTTTATATCTTCAAATACTTATTCATGATGTTTGGTTTAATTGTCTTTTGTTTTTTGGCATATGAGCCCTTTTTAGATTATTTAATACCGAATTGAATAATTTTCAAATGTTCAATTATTTATTCATAGTATATGATTTGGTTGTTTTGTAGAGGAAAATTGCTGTTTTTGCTGTTGACTTTGCAGAACATGATTGAGTTTTGAAAAGGAACAGGGGCAAACATAAACATGAACGTTTGGTTTATTTAATTCAGCAAGCCGATATCTTCTGACAGTCTGATCTGGTAGCACCCGGCTCTAATTTGACACTATAGCACTATTGAAGACTTTTGTTTGTTATATTTAATGATATGTAAATCCAACGCAAACAAGTTCTATAAATAATCAAATTCTAACCAAATTACACCATTAGTGAAAACTATACTATCACCTTACATTTATTAATCCTTATCCTCCAGCGGCTTCCAGGCCTTGATAAGTGGCGATTTCCAAGTATATAAAAAAAAGATAAAAATAAAAAAAATAATGTTTTCGGTCCCTTGCGATATTCTATTTTTTAAAATTCCATTTTCACCCCAAATAAGGCACAGCGCCACTTTGATATCGGGGAAATGTTGCAGGGATACTATGTAGGGAGTTGAGCAGCGAGATGTCCGTTCACATTACACTTGAACTTCTGCATGTCAGTACAGTTAGAAAAGCAGACATTGAGACATTTGTGTTGAACAAAGATGGCGGCTTAGTTCAGATCAGTAACCAAGATGGCGACCAGGAATCAAATGTGGTCCGTCGCGTAGTTAACCTCTTAAGTTCTGAGATATTATATTTGAACAAAGATGGCGGCATAGTTCAGATCAGTAACCAAGATGGCGGCGTAGTTCAGATCAGTAACCAAGATGGTGGCGAAGAATTAAATGCGGTCCGTGACGTAGCAAATGGCGAACTGATTGAATCCAAAATTCGACGATTTTTATAATAATTTTGCGACGTTTTGATTGGTTGTTTAACACAGCCGTTGGTTATAAAAATGATTGGCGAATCCATTCGTCTCATACCCCATTAGAAGGTCATTTTGATGGGATGCCTCCTAGCGGCTTCGGCTGCAGGGAGACAGGGTAGTACACGTCAAGGATTCGTCACTTGACACTCAGCCCAACAGGTGAGGGGCCGGAAACCGGCCCAGCACCTGTTGGACTGAGGTACACCGCCTGGGTAATACCTAGGAGGTCCACCCTCCCAGGCCATGCCACCGGGCTTTCCGGTGGGGCAAGTTTATTGCTTGCTGCCTGAGGCGCCCCGACCGGGGAATGCCGACGGGGTTACTCAGGCAATTTTTAAAATTGCAGGAGTGCCCCTCCTTTAGGGGAGCCTGCGGGGTTCCCACTTTCCAGGCCTTGTGCCACATTTTGCTGATGTGGGCAGCAAATAAATATCTACCCCCATTGGAAGTCAAAAACTTTTTACAAGTTCCAAAGTCTAGCAGTTCTGGGTAAGAAACTATTAGAGTAGAAGGTTTTCTTATATCTACGGATCTCTACTGTGTATGGGGTGGGATTTTGCTGATTGTCAGGTTTGTCAGGGGTACTTATGTCGAGGGTGTAGAAGGGCTTGTAGTTCATCGGAACATTCACCACTAAAATACTTGTAGAACAGAAAGAGGGATGCAACATTACGTCGATTGGACAGAGGCTGAAGCTTACATGCCAGTTTAGGACTGATCAGGTTGGCGACTCTCATTTGAACCCTGTCTAGGAGCGAGAAACACCAGCCCAAATGTGACAAAAGTACTCCATACATGGGCGACTGTTGATCTTATAGAGATACAGGATATATTCAGGCATAAGTAGTTTTCTAGCACGGTAGAGAGAGCCTGCTTTCTTTGCAGCAACCTTGGCAATGCTCTCAATGCTTTCTATCATATGAAACAATCGTTTTTCTTTTTCTTTTTCTTCTTCTTTTTTTTCTTTTTTTTCTTCTTTTTCTTTTTTCTTCTTCTTTTTCTACTTTTTTCTTCTTTTTTTCTTCTTTTTCTTCTTCAGCTTTTATTCATTTAAGATTATTTTCTGTACCTTTGTCTTGCAAGATTTTTATACTAACGCACAATTGGACTTGCGAGAAATTGGGATAAAAATAATTAAGACAATTTTTGTGACTTTCCCTGGGACATTTTCGTATGACTTCATAACCTGCTACTATTTAAAAAAAAAAAACTGTGCTTTTCTAGCTAAAATTATGACTTTTTTTCTGTGACATTTTTTACCGACTATTGCAAATTAATTGTTACTTTCTCCCTACGCTAAAATAGAGATCAGTTTCTGCAATTTCCTTCTTGTGGTTTCATTATGGACTACTATAAATAAATTGTAACTTTTTTCTAGTGACAATTTTGTGAATTCTTTTGTGCCTTTTATGGTGCCCTTATTACGAGTTACTAAGGTATGTGAAGGTTTATGAAAATCATTTATTTAACGTCAGATATCAGCCTGATCCACAAGATCACGCTGATATGTGCTTTTCTGAGAAGGAAACACAAAAATGTTTCCCCAAAGACTAAAACACAATCGTCTCTAATCCAATAATTCCAGAATTAATTACATGCAGTTCATACCATTAAATAATGTTAGTACTCCCATAATGCTCCTCATCTTTAAGCTGACAATCACCGTAAGATTTAAGTTTGAAATAGCATTTCCGTTCGTCTGTAACATTTAAGTTTAAAATTACATGTTCCTTAGTCTGTAATATTTAAGTTTGAAATAGCATTTCCGTTCGTCTGTAACATTTAAGTTTAAAATTACATGCTCCTTAGTCTGTAACATTTAAGTTTGAAATAGAAATTTCGTTCGTCTGTAACATTTAAGTTTAAAATTACATGTTCCTTAGTCTGTAACATGTAATTTCAAATCATGTTACAGACTAAGGAACATTTAAGTTTGAAATATCATTTTCTTTTGTCTGTAACGCTTAAGTCTGAAACAGCATTTTCGTTAGTCTACAACACAAGTTAAAAGTAACATTTTTCTTGATTTATAATACTTACGTTTGAAATAAAAAATTTTATTCGCCTCTCGCACTTAAGCTTCAAATAGCATTTTAATTCGTCTGTAAGTTTCAAATCGCATTCCATTGTGTCTATAACGCTTAAGTTTGAAATAGTATTTTTTATTGTATGATGCAAATTGAACACTGAAAATATCAATCAATCATCAAAAAAAAAAAGAAGCAAAACAAGTTCTCTTAATTTGTAATTAAAATACAAGAATTAAAAATTTAAAAAAGAAGTTATTTGTGTTGTAAATAATAATATCATGTTCCATAGTTCCTGGGATTTGTGTTCAAGACGGTAATTAAAAAAAAAAAAAAAAAATCTTCGTCCACAAATTATGAACGGAAGTTCCGGACGTAAAAGGTGAGCGTATTTTTAGCATTATTTTTTTTTTCAATTCTTGTTTTCGATCTCTAAGCAAGAATCGTCAGTTTATGATGCTGCTTCCATGAGTGAGACGGGACATGAATGGCATTAGAACGTTTTACACAGATTCGAAACTGATGGTATCAATGTTGTTCTAATCTTCTGTATTGCATATATATATATATATATATATATATATATATATATATATATTCTGAAGTGTGTATATATATATATATACACACACACACACACACACATTTTAGTGTATATATGTAGTGTATATATATATATATATATATATATATATATATATATATATACACTACATATATACATATATATACAGGGTGACACAAAAATAACGGGCCCCAACTCTAATTAGGCCCCGTTTCTTAGTGTTTTGTCCGAATGAAATAAGACTTTGGTCATAACTAGTTAATTATATTCAAAACATCACATCAAAACACTAGGGTCTTTGGCCTTTATTTCTTATTTCTCCGTTCTACAGCATATGTTCTAGATGGCTTCTTTTGTTTTTTTGGGGGGGGTCACCCTGTATATATATATATATATATATATATATATATATATATATATTCTGTAGTGTATATATATATATACATATATATATATATATATATATATATACACATATATATATATATATATATATATATATATATATATATATATATATATATTTCAGTGTATGTATATATTCTGTAGTGTAAAGCAGGCTCCTCCAATCTTGGACAGACTATGGATACCCACAAAGGGTTGCTTGCACGTGAAATTTTTGTGACAGGAGGTGCACAATCTCCAACCACACCTCTCCTGAGACGACATTGTTGCATACCAGTGGCAAGTGAAGTACAGGACGACTGGAAACAAATGCCGAGATAAGCAGAGAGCACATGCAGCGCCTAGCATTCCCAAATGCTCACTCATCTTGTATTAACCAGGCTCAAAGTTTCTTACTTTCCGTGATCTGACGAGAACCGGTGTGTCAACGCGATTATGCCATATATCCTGTAGTGTATATATATATATATATATATATATATATATATATATATATATATATATATATGATTGCAACGTCTTGTCAGACGAGTTGCACTCCCTCAGACATTTAAAATCCATGAGCCCAAATGTCTGAGGGAGTATCTATACAAAGATGATGTTACAGAGTCTTAACTTTGTACGACAGCTAAGTCTCTCTCTCGGTTCAAAATGTTGAGATCCAGCAACAAGCAAGAGCAAGATAGCCAGCAACAAATCAAACTGCAGACCAGCTTACTGGTCTCCCACTTTATGGTTTTTTAAATCAGAGATTTGCTTCTCCTAGAAAGGTTGCCTTCACCACGGCTTACGGGAGCCCTCTCCACCCCAATACACATATACACACACACAAATATACACGGTGCTAGTTGGCCGTTGACCCAGAAAAAGAGTTTATTCGCCCTTTGGAAGGTCTTGTTTTTAATCCTCCGGGGAGACTAGCCGCCCTCCTCACCAAACAAGTCTGGTGGGGGAACCAGTTTAGTCGCCGGTGACCCGACCATGAGGCAGGTAGTACTGGGTTACATGGTACCAGTAGCATATGACATGACCTGACACAATATATATATATATATATATATATATATATATATATACACAAGTTGCTATCAATTAGTTTCCAGACTTTTTTGCACAGGCATTGAAAATTGTCGTAGACTCTGCAAAATTCGGTACGTTATTGCTATATATGTTATGAGATGACAGACCAAGTTTTATGATTTACTGTTCAAATGAACAGCTACATCAGGAATTGGAATACACCCTACTAAAGCCTGATTGTCACAGCTGGTGAATTTCAAAAATGCAATCTGCACGTGAGGACACTTTAGAAAATTCTGTTTTAAACTTGGAAAAAAAATGCGACAGAAACGTATGGAATGATACAGACTGCTTTGGGATCATCTTGCATGAATCGAGCATCAGTTTAAGTAGCATAAGACAGTCAAGGAAGGCAAGGAGTCTGTGAGGGATGATGAGAAAGGTGGGAGGAGCAAGAAAGTCAGAACACCAAGGTTGATTAGCCAAATAAAGAATTTCATGGATAAGGACTGTTGTGTGTCTATGTGTGGCATCCGTCAGTCGAAACGACTATGGATCAGCGCCGCATTAAGATGTTGCCTGTATGCATCCTTTTGTGTGACTGTAGCGACCAATTCTTGATTTGCATAGTCTGCCACAGCCTTGACATACGAAGGTTGTTATGCAATTTGCCGCTTCGTCCGGCTGTTCCGCCTGTACACTCGCTCTTCTCCTAGCTCTCCTTACAGCGTTTTCAACATGGAGGGTCCTCTCGCTGATGATAATCCCCTGGCATATCATTTTCCTTCCGTGTGTCTATAGAGACAATAAGTGTACAGTTTGATGTCAGTGTGGGAACTGTACACACAATTATTCCTGAGGAACTGAAGATGCAGAAGATTTGTGCCAAGTTTGTCGCAGGGATGCTCAGAGAAGATCAGAAAGAAAAGCGTTGTCACGTGCATCAAGATAGTTCCTCACCCTCCCTATAGGCCAGCCCTTGCTCCCTGTGACTTTTGGTCATTCCTTTTTTTTTTTTTTTTTTTTTACACAGTGATCGCCACTTATCAAGGCCCGGAAGCCACTCAGGGATAAGGGTTATTGCAAGTACATTACGTTAGTGTGGAGATTTGATGAAGTGTTTAATTAAGGGGGCGGTTCATTAGGAATTTGTTAACATTGGACTTGTAGACATCCAAGTTGTAGTCCGGAGGGAAGCAGGCAGACGGAACAGAGTTCCACAGGCGTGCAGTTCTAAGAAAGAAGAAAAGAAAACTTTGGAGGGTGTCGTAATGAGACAATTAAGGAGATGAAACTGGCTGTGACGAGGATCATTGACATGCTCACGCAGGGGTACTTCAACGGAGCCTTTCAGAAGTTGTGCAGCAAGTGCATTGAAGCTGGAGGAGATTACTTTGAAGGGGACTAGTTTCATGTGCTATCGAGAAATAAGAATGGAAACTTCTTGAAGGAACCTCATTAGTGTTTCCCAACATCTATCAAAATGATAGTCATCAGTTCTACTCCTAAGTCACCATACAGCCACTCATAAATTCTATCTTCATGTATAGTCATCCACAGAAAGATTATTTCGCTGTATCACAGCTCTTCAGTGTGGCTAGATTAGCACACATTTATGTCTATATCTACTATTCTATAAAAATCACTTTGTGTGTGATAGTTCCTTCCTCAAAGGTTCCAAAACGGCTGAGCCTATCTTTTTCAAATTTCACACAAAGCCAATTTATATATCTGGCAGTGTTTTTAGATATGCTTTGTAGAAATCCAGCCGATAAGTATCAAAAATCACAAAAACACGATCTTAAAAATAGTCTTTCTCTCTTCTAGATAAAAAAAAGAATTTTTCCAGGGGAATATTTCACATTACACCGGCCAAGAGAAATAATAAAACCTCTGCAAATCATTTTCAAAAATCAAAAGCATCCAACCTTAAAAATCGTCTTTCTTTCTTCTAGATAAAAAAGAATTTTTACAGGGGAATATTTCACATTACACCGGCCAAGGGAAATAATTAGATCCCAGCAAATCATGTCTTCACAAAAAAAAAACAGATTTATAATCATCTGGAGATATAGCCCAGTGGTAGAGCATTTGACTACAGACCGAATAATCCTTTGTTCGAGCACGGGCGTATTTCACCATTTTATTTTAACTTTTTCTTATTAATGAGTTCAATTTACGATGAAAGAAGACGTACCATTTAAAATCGCCGCAAATCATTTCTTCATTTGCATATTTTAAAACTGAATATTAACCAGAAATTACTTTTCCAGGGCATTCATCGTCAAGCCCAAATATCAGCTGACGTAATATTGTAAACAAACGTAGACGAAATTCGATGAACGACGTCATCATCATTAATATTTTTTTATTTATTTTTTGTGTGGATTAGTCCAAGTTATTCCTCATAATATTTAATAATCAAGAGAAGATTATTTCCATAATATCGATGCTTCTGTTCGGTCTCCAAAGACAGGGGAAAACCCCATGTAGGGGCAGCTGCACATGTAATTGTGAGGCAAGGGTTGTGCAATCTCTAACCACATCTCTCCTGAATCGGCACTGCTTGAGTCCAGTGGCAGGGACTTCTATAATGATACAATAATACGTCTATAATAATTTATACGCAATCTGCATAAATTAAGATATCATGTTTAAATGTATTGTATGACCGGGCAACGCCAGCGGCCAGCTGGAATATAGATAGATATGTATGTGTATGTTTTAAATATGAATGCAATCTTGAATGTAATCAATAAGTGTTCCTTAACAGAATCTGTTAAAAATGTCCTTGAATTTCATTATCAATTCTAAAGATAATGAATTCCTTTTAAACAAAAAAAAAAAAAAAATGTCGTTAACATGTGTCTCTTTCTTGGCGTCACTATTCTAGTGAACCTCCATGAATTAATTTTTTTTTTTGTTTTTTGGGTTTTTTTTTTTTTCATCTTTTCCATTCTGATTAGGAAACTCAAAGACACACCAAAATTTAATAATAAAAAAAAGTCCATTAACGAAATGCTATTGTCCAATCCAAATATGGCGTCTCATCTTTTGTGGCAGAGGTGAGCGAAAGATCATTAAAAGGTGCTGCCTCTTTGACAAATTGGCACCAACGCCAGGAATTGGATTGGACACTTGATGGGCTGATCAAAGGAAGCAGAATTCTTGTAAAGTGCTCTCACAAACTCTAAGCAATATAGACGACAGTACGTTTGACAAACCCAAGAAGCAGCAAAATCCCACCCTTCCCTGGATGCTGAAAAGTTTTATACTTGAATAGCTTTTGCCCTCAGACTGCTGCACTTTGGAATTTCCTCCCGGGTCCCTGTTCCCTGACTGTACCAGCACGCGGAAATCCAAATGTAATGTAAACAAACATCTTGTTGCCCAACTCCATAAATAGTATTCCTGCAAATCTGGTCGCAAATAGGAGCCCCTCACGACTCGGTTGCTCTGTGCCTTGTTTGGGGGTGAAAATGGCAATCAATTTTTTTTTGTAAATGCCCACTCTATTAGTTCATTTTAATTCAGTTACAGTTCTAAGATGTCAGGGGACCCTTTTCTTAGGGTAACATTTAATCACTATATAGCACACATAGATATCAAATATTCCATTAAAGTTTACCTTTAGCTCTCAAGTACTTCCTTGACAGAGTTCAGAATAGACTTCGTAGCCCAGTAGGGGATGCCCTTTTCTCTTCTCTGCAACCTCATTCTCACAGAAGAGATGTTGTGAGCCTGTCTCTGTTTTATCATTATTTTCATGGCAAGTGCTCGTCTGAGCTCCAGTCTCTGGTCCCCCATCGCCAAGCTTTCACAAGAAACACTCGTCTAACTGAAAACACTATCAATAATTTCCCCCACTCTTAAACGTAGATTCCATGAACAAAGTTTCTTTCTTGGAACTGCACGCCTGTGGAACTGTCCTCTGTTTGCCTTCTTTGTTTGTCTTCAAGTCCAATGTAAACAAGTTCTTGATGAGCCGTTCCACTTAAGTTAACAAATTTACCGAATTTCTCTGACTAACGATTACTATATTGTCCAATTGACTACTGGACACTCTTTAACCCTTATACCCGAGTGGCCTCTTGGCCTCGATAAGTGGTGATGCCTATGTAAAAAAAAATACTGAGTTAGTAAAGAAGTCAGGAATATTATTTTTAACCAATTAACGACGGTATAGTACATTTTTCTTTTTTGTCTCTCGGCCTCACTGGATTCCAGGACAAGAATTCATCTAGGCTGGTGGAGTTACTTGAGGAAGCATTACTTGGAGAGGGCGCACCATCTTCTATAATATAAATCTCACCTGTCTGTTTAAATGTATGTATGTATGTATATATGTCTAAAACGTTGACAGAGGTGACAGATTTTTACGAGATCGGTATTGTTTTGTAGCTCGACCCTTCGGACGACAAAATTTGCTAAATCATTAATTCCTTCACCCTCAACTGGACACTTTTCTACAATGAGGGGTCGCTTGTTTCGCCACTATTTTCGAAAGTCATACCCCTCTTTTCGATTGACTAGCCTTAATTTAAACCTTCGTCACTTCCGGTTTTGCAGTGGACGCAACGGCAAAGACGTCACTTTTTTTCTTCACATTCTTTTCCTCGTTCATGGTACAGGTTCGAGCTTGCCTGCCTACTACCATTTTTATTTATTTATTTTTTTTTTACTCAACATGCACCTCCAAACACTGGGGCAATGCCGAGCATCCAGGCTAGTTCCTTATAAAAGCCAGTGTGATCTCATTTGAGCCGTGAATAGTATGTTATACACAATGGATCAATGGATCAATGGCGGAAACGTCAAATGCAATTAGTTAAGCATCGTTCATGCAGAACATATAAGCAAAGAAATGTTTTAAAACAAAACGATATTGAAACCATCTTTACTTTCCCAATTGTAATTGATATTAATTTATACATGATTTTCATCAAATTCCCAAGATTATTTATACGAGATGTCTTCAATAAATTTCCAGACTTTTTTATACAGATATTTAAAATTGTCGTAGACCCTTGAAAATTCAGTGTGTTATTGCTATCCATCTTATGAGATGACTGAGCAATTTTTATGATTTCAGGTTCAAATGAACAGCAACAGCAAGAATTGGAATACACCCTACTAAAGCCTGATTGTCACAGCTGGTGAATTTCAAAAATGCAATCTGGACGCGAGACCACTTTAGAAGAACGATATGCAATAAGATTGTGTTTTTAACTTAGGAAAAAGCCACAGAAATTATGGAATGCTTCAGACTGCTTTTGAACCATCTGGCACGAAAATTTCTCTTTTTCGGCGAAAAAGGCCAGCTCTCTTCAAATCGGGTCAGTGGCATTTCCACCAGGACAATGCAACAAGATGGGCATCAAGACAGTTCTTCGTCCTTCCTATTGCCCAGACCTTAATCTCTGTGACTTTTGGCTATTACCTAAGCTCAAGGAAAACCTTAGAGCCTGTCGTTCTGAGACGATTTAGATGAAAGAGGTGCTGACGAGGGTTAGTGACATGCTCATGGGGCCTTTCTGTAGTTGTTGGGACAGTACAAGGAGATGACTTCGAAGTGGACTAGAGTTTCATGTGTGTACTGTCAATAAAAGTGTCCATACGATAAACGTCTGAAACCTTACTGAAGGCAAAAATGGTAGGATCATTCCACTGCCCTAGTAGGTATCTCACTGCTGATGCAATTCTGTACCTGTATATGAACCAAATACTTCCAAGCATGGAGTACTGCTGCCACATCTGTGCAGGAGCTGCTAAAACTATCCAATCCTGCCTTAACAGAGTTTAAAATAGACTTCGTAGCCTAGTGAGGGATGCTCTTATTTCTTCCCTGCAGCCTCTTTCCCATAGAAGAGACGTTGCGAGCCTGTCTCTGCTTTATTGTGATTTTCATAGCAAGTGTCCGTCTGAGCTCCAATCTATATTCTCAGTTGGCCTGATTTTCACAAAAAGCACTCGTCTACTTGAAACCATTACCAATAATTTCCCCCATTCTTTGTCTGTGCCTAAACCTAAATATAGATTCCATGAATAAAGCTCATTTCTTTGAACTGCACGCCTATGGAACTTTGTTCAGTTTTTCTGCTTTCCAACTGACCATAACATGGTTGTCTTCAAGTCCAACATAAACAAATTCTTGATGAGCCGTATTCTTAAGAAATCCAATTTACCAAATTTCCACTACCAACGATTCCCTTTGACCACTCTACTCTCATTAACCCTTATCCTCGAGTGGCTTTCGGATCCATGACAGTAGTCTGAATAACTCAAATAATACAAATTATCAATCCTATTCTTGAAAAGTCGAAACATGAAATTTGAAATAGATTGTTTCGATGTAGATAAAAGGTTCTGCGTGTGACACTTCGGCATTTTCATCGAAGACCATGAAGATTGAATGAACGCTTTTATTCATTTTTATCGTTTGATTCAAATTCCGTATTCTTCAGCCTTTGTTAATTATCAAAGAGGAATTCCTCTGAATCGAAAACAAGAATTTTGGTATCACTTTGCTTAATTCTTATGGAAAGAAAAAAAAACGGAATCATTTCCCGGAGACATTCTTCGACTTTCTGCACTTTGACAGCATGAATTGAAAAGTAAAAAGACAAAAAAAAAAAAAAAAATAGAAAAAAAAAAAGAACAAAGGTTTATTTTATGAAAGAATGATAAAAGCTGCTCTTTGATTGGAGAAGAAGAAGAGTTCCTCGTTTATTTTTTTTTTTTTAATTTTTTGTCCTGGGTGTAAACACTTGACAGAATCTATTAAAATTGTAGCCTTTCCCCCATTTTGAAATGGCAGCGTTCCTTCGCCATGTTGAGTTATGCGAATGTAATGACTTATGTCAACAGCGATTCTTTGGGTATGAGAAATGGTTCGATGTTCAGGAATTATCTGTTCTTGTCAGGCATCAAAATGGATATATATATATATATATATATATATATATAGAGAGAGAGAGAGAGAGAGAGAGAGAGAGTAAGTTATAAAATGCATATGGCGATTAAGCTACACTGAATATTCCGCGTTTCATCCACATTAAGATTCTTCAGGCGCATAAGCCTGAAGAATCCTAGTGTGGATGAAATGTGGAATATTCAGTGTAACTTAATCGCCATATACATTTTATAACTTACTCTATATATTTATACATATTATATATATATATATATGCATATATATATTATTTTAAAGAACCCCAAAATCAATTAAACTGTAGACGAGAAATAGCAAACAACTGTGTTCACAAAATAAAACTTACTCTAGGATAGCAATACAAAATAGCTTTAAAACTAACAAAACAATAGAAAACAAACAAATAAATAAATTAAATAAACATGAATATACATAAACGATCACACACATATGTATATATATATATATATATATATATATATATATATATATATATATATATGTATGTGTGCATGTATGTGTGTACACATATGTATATTTATATATATATAAAAAAAGAAATAAAGGAGGAAAATCGTCTGCATGAAACCACGAACCTAGTTCTAAAACAGATCCTTTGTTCGATAAAATGCATGCCCATTGGCGGACAGGAAGGGGCGCAGTGGATACTAGAAAGCTGATTAGCTAACTAAAAGCCTGACGAATCCTATAGTGGATGAAACGCCGAATATTCAGTGTAGCTTAATCGCCATATATATTTTATAAATTACTATATATATATATATATATATATATATATATATATATATATATATATATATATATATATTCATTTTGATTCCTGACAAGAACAGATAATTTCTGAACATCGAACCATTTCTCAGGCGCATAAGCCTGAAGAATCCTAGTGCGGATGAAACGCGGAATATTCAGTGTAGCTTAATCGCCATATACATTTTATAACTTACTAACTAGCTCTACCTACATATTGAGCACTTTTGAAGTAAATACTTAAAGTTTACGCATAAATCTATACTTTCGTATATTAATTTTATGTGAGTAAATTAAGTAGTTATGTATATATATATGTGTGTGTGTGTGTGTGTGTGTGTGTGTGTGTGTGTGTGTTTTCTCAACGTTGATTTCGACGTATGAGGTTCCACCACAACAATTAAGTTGCTCGGAAATCCACACAGATGATGTTTTTTAGTGGTGAAGGCTTTGTGTAGAACCATCCACCGTTTTGGCATTGCTGCTAACCTCCATCAGTGCAGATGACTGCCACACGACAGAGTATACAGCAGACCGCAGGTTTTTAAATCAGAGTTGCCCTCTCCTAGATGCATTTCTTAATGAAGACTGGGGATGCATCTCTTCCAATGAATTAATGCGCCTCCAGATACCAACCTGGAAATTTGTATGACTCAGCGCAATACATACAGCACCTAGCCTTCCCAAATGGTCACGTATCTGGTACTGGCCAGGCTCAATGTTGCTTAACTTCGGTGATCTGGCGAGAACCGGTGTGTCAATGTGATTGTGCCGTATATATATATATATATATATATATATATATATATATATATAGAGAGAGAGAGAGAGAGAAAGCAAGAGAAAGAGAGAGAGAGAATGTGTGTGGGGGAGGTGAGGACAAATTCTCAACCTATATACTCGACGAATTTTTTTATCTTTAAGCTGGAAATTTGGTATTGCAGACATGGGGAAAACTTTTTAATTGGTTTTCATCTAGAAAAAGAGCTACTTAGGGGTCAAAATCGAAAAGTTGGTACATGGGGATACTTTGATTTTTAACTGTTTCATGAATCTGCATGCGAAACTCGTTCAAACAACAGCTTTTTATGTTAAGAATAAGAAGATTAGAAAACACTTTTAAAGAACGTCAAGCTGTTGTGATGTTGCTCCTAGGATGTAATGCAGGATTTTATTATAATGACTAAATGTGTCTAAAATGTCATTCTAAAGTTACATAAGTTAGTAGCTAATTGTCTAGACATAATAAATTTCTGCAATCAAAATATTATATAGAAGATTATATAAAGAAATGTTGTCTGTGTGTTTGTTTGTCTGTTTGTTTGTTTATATGTCTGCTAAATACTTTCGACACATGCAACAAACACTGACAAAATTAGTATCGTTAGAAAGACCGATCTCTCGGACGACAAATATCGAAAAATTCGTCAAAAAGATTAATTCTGTCCTGGTCCGATGCTTTGACGGTCAACTCGGCCTTTTTTTGCAAGGAGGCGTCAGTTTTTGCGTCGATATTTTTGCAAAGTTATTCACGCCATGGGATCTCGATGTACGAATAAAAAAAACGTTACTTCAATTGCATGGGCGAGACAGCTAACGCATTTGCTTTTCTCACCTTTTTTCGTCTTTCACATTACAGATATTTTTATTTGAGTTGTTTTGCACTCGTATGGTCACTCACTGATATTTTCATTCATTTTAGAGGGTTAGATGCTCAATAGCCTTTTTATACCACCTCTCCACACACAGACAACGATCGGTACCTATGTTAGTAATTAATAAACGGAGACAGTAAATTGAGGGGGTGAATTATACTAAATAAAATTCCTTTTAGAATAATTTTAAATACCAAAGTACGGCTGAAGGAGAAAAATAAATAAATAGATAAATGAATAAAATAAAAATAAAAAAGACCTGCCCAACATACCTATAAAATGTACTAATCGCATCTGACTGCAGTACTACGCTCTTGCTTCGGTCCTGGCCTCTTTCATCATCTTGGGTAATACTCTTGTATTCTTTTGGAAAGGGGTGGTATTTTCTCTCGAAATTAATCAAATTTCCATAAAACACACGGACTTCATGTAGTCCGGACTTGCTAGCAACTATATAATAAATTCCACAGCCAAACAACGTCGCAGCTCACAAGAGCCATGACAGTCAAAGAACCGGAAGTCCAAGACTCGAGTTTCGCCCTCGTTTGGGCTCATCAGTTAGACACATCAGAACTCAGGATTCGAACCCCGAGCCTCTTTCATGCAAGGCAAGCACTATACCAACTGAGCAAACGCGTCTTGGACTTCCGGTTCTTTGACTGTCATGGCTCTTGTGAGCTGCGACGTTATTTGGCTGTGGAACAATCTCTCACATTCTGAAAATCATATATATATATATATATATATATGTATATATATATATATGTACATATATATATATATGTATATGTGTGTGTGTGTGTGTGTATAAGCTCACCGAAGTTAAGCAACGTTGTTCCTGGCTAGTACCAGATGGGTGTCCATGTGGGAATTCTAGGTGCTGTATGTGCCTTCCGCTTATCTCAGCATTGTCTCCAGTAAGTCTGAATCTCCACTTGCCACTGGTATTCAAAAATGTCGAATCAGGATAGGGATGGTTGGAGATTGCGCAACTCTTGTCACAAAAATTTCACGTCCAGGCACCCTTACCCTGGGTATTCATAATCTGTCAAGATTGAAGGCAGCCTTTCTAAATATATATATATATATATATATATATATATATATATATATATATATATATATATATATATATATATATATATAGTAATTTATAAAATATATATGGCGACACTGAATATTCTGCGTTTCATCCACTATAGGATTCGTCAGGCTTATGCGCATAAGCCTGACGAATCCTATAGTGGATGAAACGCAGAATATTCAGTGTAGCTTAATCGCCATATATATTTTATAAATTACTAACTAGCACTACCTACGTATTGAGCACTTTTGAAGTAAATACTTAAAGTTTACGCATAAATCTATACTTCCCTATATTAAGTTTATGTGAGTAAATGAAGTAGTTATATATATATATATATATATATATATATGTATGTATATATATGTATGTATATATATATATATATATATATATATATATATATATATATATATATATGTAAAATAAAAATTACAAGTAAATTTACCAAAATGATCCAGGATGGTAAAACTAAAGTATATTATAAATATTAAAGAATTAATATTTATAAAGTAATCTCAACCAGATGTAAAAGCTCGATAAAACCAAATAGGAGATAAAGCTTATAATAAGAGCAAACAGTTAATTACACATGTTAAAAAAACACTTTGAAAAATTACCTTTCACCAGACTATCCATTCACGTGTAATCACCGCTTTCTTCACCATATACCCCCTGCTTCACTTTTTGTTATCAAGTAAGATCTTTGACTTACTTGTTGTTTTATCAAATACTTTTGTATGCAAAATCCGATCCGCATTTTGCTAATTCCTCCCCTCTGATGAGAAGGAAAGTATTTCTTCGAAACTCCGCGGATTAAGGAATATCCACTTATCAAGTGTTTCCTTTTCAGATTAAATATGTTTTTAACTCTTTTTCAAAGTGTTTTTTAACATGTTTTATTAACTGTTTGCTCATACATATATATATATATATACATATATATATATATATATATATATATATATATATAACGAAAAATATTGAATTTCAAGTGAAGCAAACCATACCTACGTAATTATCATGTCGCAAATAGTAACATATACAAAAATTACAAAAAAAAACCATAAGTTACAAAAATAATTATTCATGAATAAATACATTTGTAAAACCTAGCTGTTTGGTTTTAAAGGGAGATAATTAAGCTTTCAATTTTCACAGCTTCAATCAGTTATTTGTTTTTCCAAATAAATTCTAAAATTAAAACAGATAATTTCTTTTTAATTCACAAATTATGTATATATGATACGTTTATTTTAGTTTTCTGAATAAATTCTGTCTGCTTTCAACTAAGTTACTTCCCCTTTTGCGTACGCCACGTGCCTCAATATGTTCGACCCAACATGAAACCTCATCGGACTGTTTTTACACTTATCGGAACAATTTTTCTACCTTATCGTTTTTTGTAATTTTTGAATATGTTACTATGCGCTGCCTGACATTTGCGCACGTTCAATTTGTTTCACTTGGCATTCAATATTTTTTCCGTTTGCATAATATAGAAGCGCCAATTTTTATTATATAGAACCAGTCCGAGGACGCAGGATTCTCATCTTGCAGTGCATTCCGGTTACTGCCGATATTGAGCTGTACGTGTAAGCGAAATTTCAGCTCTGTACCTACTGAGCTGTCAATTTTATGAGTCCCATTACAAGCGCATAAACGGACATATAAACATTATTCTTTCTTTATATATAGATATTTATAGGGTCGAGAGCGCGTATTTGTGGAGAATCTTCGTGGTTCGTGCCTGTACATCCAATTTCATTGCTTCGGTTTTATAATCTAATTTATTCGCTTCTACGCATCTATCTTGCCGTATTTATTGTCATAATTCCTGCTCAATATGACAACTCATTTCCCCCACCCCCGTTCTCTCGCATTCCTCCAGCCCCTTCCCCCTCTTCTCTCTTTCTCGATGTAGGTATATATATTAAAGGTAAAAATTTTGCACACGCATGCACACACAAACACACCTACACACACACACACATACGTACCCCCCACACATACGCGCACGCACACACACACACACATACAAACACAAACACACATATATATTCTAGAATTATCTATTCTAGAATTATATATACGAGTTGTCTTCAATTATGTGTCTTCAATAAGTTTCTAGACGTTTTCCATGTGGGCACCTTTATCGATAGTGCACATATGAAACTCTAGTCCCCTTCGAAGTAATGCCCTCCCGCTGCAATGCACTTGTAAAACTTTTGCGCACGCATACACACACAAACTCACACACACCCACAGACGACCGCGCACAAACACACAGACGCACGCACACATACACACACACATATATTCTAGAATTATCTTTATTCTAGAATTATATATACGTGGTGCCTTCAATAAGTTGCTAGGCTTTTTTTCACATGGACACTTTTATCTATAGTGCACACGTGAAACTCTAGTCCCCTTCGAAGTAATCTCCCCCGGTTACAATGCACTTGCTGTACCATCCCAACGGTTTCTGTAAGGCCCCTTGAAAGTTCTCTTGTGTAAGCATGTCAATAACCCTCATTACAGCCTCTTTCATCTCCTCAATTATCTCATAACGACAACCTCTAAGGTTTTCTTTGAGCTTAGGAAATAACCTAAAGTCACAGAGCGCAAGGTCTGGACTATTGGGGGCTGAGGAACTGTCTTGATGCTCATCTTGGTGAAATAATCTGTGACAAGGATAGAATTGTGGATTGCACTCTTGGGACAAATTAATGCAAATCTGCCGCATCTTCAGTTTCTCATGAATAATTGTTTGTACAGTTCCCACACTGACATCAAACTGTGCACTTATTGCCTCTATAAACACAAGACGGTCCTTATCTATGAAATTCTTTATTTGGCCAATCAACTCTGATGTTCTGACTTTCTTACTTCTCCCACACCTCTCATCATCCCTCGGACTTCCTGCCTTCCTTGAATCTCTAATACCGCTCAGAAAATAAGGCTCAATTCATGCAAGATGGTCCAAAAGTAGTCTAAAGCATTCCTTGTTCTGTGGCGTTTTTTCAAGTTTAAAACAGAATTTAATTGCATATACTTCTTTTAAAGTATTCTCACGTCTACATGGCATTTTTGAAATTATCTTGCTGTGACAATGAGGCTTTAGTAGGGTGCATTCCAATTCCTGCTGTAGCTGTTCATTTGAACCTGTCATCTCATAAGATGCATAGCAATAACATATTTCCAAGAGTCTACGACAATTTTAAATGCCTGTAGAAGAAAGTATTGGAACTTATATAAGGAACCTCGTATATTTGGAGGAGGGGCATTTATAGAATTGATCACAAGTGAAAATCGCATTCCATCAATATAATTGATCCCAACAATCATTACCAATTTGCATGGTGTTGTCTCACAATCCGCCTAAAAAAAACTCATCAATTCTTATCCTCAGGTGACCTTTGGCCTTGATAAGCAATGACTCGTATGCAAAGTTTGTCAGTTAAGTAATGAAGAATATTATGAGAGGATTGAAAATGAGTGGGATAAACAAAATTTTGCTTACTTATTACGAGAAAGGTTTTAGAAATATTTGTTGACACTGGATTTGATGATGACCAAATTTGTTGAATAGTGTTATTAGACATAAGAACCTGAAATTTGTTGAACAGTGTTATTAGACATAGGAACCTGAAATTTGTTGAACAGTGTTATGTTTGATTATTCTCTTTATTTTTTACAATAATTTTTACATTACGCTTGAAAACAATTATGTTGTAGTCAGCTTGGAAGTAGCTCTGCTGTATCGTGTTTCACAAAGGTAATAATAAGAATTATTTATTATTAATTTGATTATTTAAGAGGAAGGCTGAACAAGAACGTTCTTACACTAGACTTGAAAACAACTATGTTGTATTGGTTTTCAGAATTTTTGAGATGGGGATTGGTTATTCGTATCATTTGGATAAATCAAACTACTGTTCTCATTTTTAGTGTCATTTTCACAATGTTTCGGTCTGTGAGGACTCATCGTGCAGTGGTAAAGGTACTTGAAAAAATCAATTGTAAAAGTGCTATTCTTCTGAAGGTTGAAGGTTCAATTCTCAGTGTGGGCCATCACAAAGTACAATTGTGAATTACTTAGGACATCTATCCAGTCATGGCTGACAGAACAAGATCATGCTACCCTCGTGGAGTAAATAAAGAAATTCCATTCAAATTCCTGACTCTGATGGAAACATGTCCATGTTCGACAAGATACACCTGAAGAAGGTTGGAGGTTACATCGACCGAAACGTCGTGAGAATGACATTCAAGGTGAGAACAGTGACCCCAACAATCTAAATAATGCCAATAAATTAATCTTTATGGAAAAAAAATCAAAAACATATCAAGAATTTGTTTACATTGGACTTGAAAACGACTAGGTTGTAGTCAGCTGGAAAGTAACGCCGCAGTATTGTGTTCCACAGAGCTGTGGTTCTCAGGAAGAACCTGTTTGTGAAAGGTCTATTTAGGTTTACATACACAGAGGGGGGAATGGAAAGTGTCGACAATGTTGTAGTTAAACGCGTTTTGATAGTGTATTTTTTAGAGGAGTGCGAACATAGATTGGAGCTAAGTCGAGCACCTATTATGAAAAATATGTACATATTTTCTGAGCATTCTTTTGATATGTGTTGCACTTTGCTATTTTTTTACACATATCAGGCCAGAAGACCACTTGAGGATAAGAGTTAATTAATTTGCCAGGTACAAGGTTAGATAACACAGTTATGATTGGTAATGATGGTTAAAATATGAGCTATGTTGCAGTCAGCTGGGAAGCAGCACTGCGGTAATGTATGTTCTACACATGAGTACTTCTTGGAAAGAAACTTTGCTCATGGAAGTTCTGCTTAGTATAAGTTACACTAAGTAAAATTATTTACAGCGGTTGTAGCTAGATGACGTTTTTTGCCAGTTTAATTTTAGCGGATATTTTATTCAAAGCTTTGACAAAGATGCATATGTTATCGACTGCACATTCAATATGCATCTAAGCATTTGAGCATGTTCCCCGGCTGCATGTGCAATAAATCTATTCGCACAATGAGGATAGATGTAAATGGGATCCTATACAATATAATCCTGAAAAGAAAAGAAAAGAAAAAACGAATTTCATTATGCAGGATTATTTTGCCAAGAAGCGAGATAAGAATCCGTGAAAATAAATGGTAACCGCAATGCCATAATAAAACCAGGATTGCAGTTATGAAGACAAAATTACCAGTAAAAAAAACAAAAAAACAAAAAAAAAAAACAGAAGATACACGGAATCACTCGAAAGCTGCTGATGCTATTATATCTCTATATAATAAAATAAAGCTATCTATTTTGTCGATTTTGGACATGAATAGCTTTCAACTAACAAACAAGAAGCAAAAAGCCATCTTTACTTTTCAGCCACGTAAATTATTAATAAAAGTAAAACTAATACTGGACAATGCTGGATTAGATCAGTTAGATAATCAAGTATATCTATAAAAGTGAGAATGTGCGTGTATGAGGACACTTCTCAACCTATATACTCAACGAATTTTTATCTACAGACTTGATATTTGGTATAAAGTATATCCAAAGATATGGAAAACTTTTCAATCGATTTTTATCTGGAAAAAATGGCTGGTAAGGGGTCAAAATTGAGAAAAGTTGGTACTTGGAGGTCGTCGGAATTTTATCGGTCTGCTAACACACATATATATATATATATATATATATATATATATATATATATATATATATATATATATATATATATTGATTGTTGGAGAGCTATTGGCTACACATTAGCAAACGTGTTTCAATGACCCCCTAGCAGGGAAAATCACCTCATCAGGCCAAAAAGGTGATTTTCCCTGCTAGGGGGTCATTGAAACACGTTTGCTAATGTGTAGCCAATAGCTCTCCAACAATCAATATATTGCTCTGTTTCATGCATTGAGCACTCTTTTGGAATGGCATATTGTGTTGTTGTTATGAGTTACTAAAAAACTCTACCAACAGTATAATAATATATATATATATATATATATATATATATATATATATATATATATATATATATATATATATGTATATATATATATATATATAAAGAGAGAATGTGTGGGGGAGAGGTGAGGACAATTCTCAACCTATATACTCAACGAATTTTTTATCTATAGACTTGAAATTTGGCATTTCAGATATGTGGAGAACTTTTTTAATTGGCTTTCATCCGGAAAAAATGGCTGCTAAGGCTAATTGAAAAATTGGTACGTCGAGGCCGTCGGATTTCTATCTGTTTGCTGTTTCACGAATGTACACGTGTGAAAGGTTAACATGGCAGATTACTTATGTTAATAATAAGTAGGTTTGAATACACTTATTAAAGATCGTGTCAAGCTGGATTAATGATTATCGTACTTCGTTTTGGTTTCGATCTCAGCTCGAGTATTTAAAATTTTTTTTTTTTTTACTTACAAAAAGTGAACTGTTTGGAAAAAACATAATACTTGCATGCACATGTCTCAGTTTCTGTATGAATTAAAATATATTTATTTACTTATTTGTGGACTGTTATCCTCATCTTTATTAGTTGTTGTTTCACAACGTTTCAGCCAACTATTCCTCTGGCCTTCGTCAGGTGGGTAACCGTGACGAGATAGGAATGCTGAATACCTTAACTGTATCTTCAGTAATTACTGCCTTCCATAGTTGTTGTTGTCTCACCACGTTTTATGGCCAACTAATCCTCTGGCCTGCTTTGGGTAGGACTGAAACCGCTATCTTCAGACAATGCTCACCTGGAACCGTAGGGATTTAATATCTCTATCCGCTGCGCCACGGGGCCTGAAGGGGGATCATTGTCGGATTTTTAGTCTCATAAATCTAAGTCCAGATCTGGAGAAACAAAATAATTTATAGCAACATCTTGTCCACACTGTTAACAGCAAACCGAAGAAATTATACGCGATTGATTCTAATTGTCTTAGAAATGTTCTAGGAACCAAATGGAGTGATCAAATTACCAACCTAGAAGGCAGAGACATCACTGACCAGTAGGAAGTATCGTTAATAATCTGCAAACAACGTCTAGACTGACTGGGACATGCTCTAATTTTTTTTTTTTTTTTTTTTTACAAAGGAGTCACCACTTATCGAGGCCCGAGGGCCACTAGAGGATAAGACTCCATGTTGCTTAACTTTGGTGATATATAAAGCATTTAGTGTTCGCAAGTAGTTACCCATCAGACTAAGCTTCTTTCGTTTAATAACTACAATAAATCTGCTCAACCACTAATAGACATATATAATGATAGATTACCTAAAAGTACTTAATTCCAACTCAACAGCTAAACGTTTATGGGGAACATGAACAGATACATTGAGTGCATTGCTAAGTCCTCTGCAAAGAAGGTGGGCTCTCTCTACCATGCTAGAAAGTTACTTACGTCTGAGAATATCCTGTATCTCTACAAGGCCACTATTCGCCCATGTATGGAGTATTCTTGCAACATTTGGGCAGGTGTATCTGTTACTAGTCTCTCTCTCTCTCTCTCTCTCGCTCTCTCTCTCTCTCTCTCTCTCTTATACAGAGTTCAAAAGAGAGTTGCCAAGAAGTTCCGCACTATCAGCTAGGTTTCAACCTCTGTCCCATCAACGAAATATTGCAAACGCCTGCTTGTTATACAAGTATTTTAATGGTGGATGCTCTGATGAACTACAAGCCATTGTACCCCCTTGACGGAAATACCCCCTGATAAACCTGCCAAGCAGCAAAATCCCACCCCTACAGAGTAGAAATTCCTAGATGTAAGAAAGCCTTCTACTCTAGTAGTTTCTTTCTTAGGACTGCTAGACTTCGGAATTTTCTTCCGGGTTCCTGCTTCCCTGACTATACTGACATGCAGAAGTTCAAGTGTAATGTAAATAAACATCTTGCTGCTCAACTTCCTACAGAGTACGCCTACAAATTATGCCCCACATCATCAAAGTGGCACTGTGGCTTGTTATGCAATCATCAGTGTAGGGGGTGACAATTATCGTCGGTCATGAGATTCGAACTCAGCCACAAAGCCACTTTCAATGAAAATTAGTACTTATAAAAAAGTTCTCAATAACAAAGAGAGCCGCGTTATGGTATAAATTTATTTATTTATACGAACATAATTGGCTACATATGTGCATACATGTTCCCGTTGCTATTTCTTTCGAAATACAACACCATTAAGCCGAAATCTTCTGATAAACTAGTTAAAAGTACAACTGAAACATGTACGCACATATGTAGCCAATAATGTTTGCATAAATAAAGAAATGTTACTATATAAGTGTGTGTACATGTGTGTGTGTGTGTATGTGTATATTATGATCGCATTGCTTACAACGCAATGTCTGTTTGGTCGATAACAATGGATCCAGTTCTATTTACCAAACGGCTCAGTTCAAGAGAGAAAATAACTTTGCTTCGCTAATCGAAATACATTTTTGTTTTTCCTGGCTTTATTGTTCCGACACAAATAGAGTTTTGTTCGGTGAAGACCGCCTTTTGTGTTTCCGATTTCCCCGTCCATTGTTTCAGCCAACGGACCAACGAAAAATGCTGGCATCGAAGAGGGAAATATATTTTTTTTTTTTCAGAAAAGTAATACGAGGTGCTTTCAATAAGTTTCCAGACTTTTCTCGTATGGCCACATACATATTGATAGAACACGCATGAGACCCTAGTTCCTTTCGAAGTAATCTCCTCCGGCTGCATTGCACTTGAACCGTTTCAACAACTTCTAGAAGCCCCCATGAAAGTTCTCTTGTATCAGCGTGTCAATGACCCTTGTTACAGCCTCTTTCATCTCCTCAATTGTCTCATAACGACAGTCTCTAAGGTTTTCCTTGGGCTTAAGGAATAACCAAAAGTCACAGGGAGCAAGGCCTAGACTACAGGGAGGGTGAGGAACTGTCTTGATGCCCATCTTGGTTAAATAGTCTGTGACAAGGATGGAGTTATGGACTGGTGAATTCCCACAAATCTTCCGCATCTTCAGTTCCTCGCGAATAATTGTGTACAGTCCCCACACTGACATCAAACTGTGCACTTATTGCCTCACTAGACACACGACGGTCCTTATTCATGAAATTCTTTATTTGGCCAATCAACTTACTCCTCCCACATCTTTTATCATCCCTCACAAACTTCCTGCCTTCCTTGACTCTATTATACTACTTTAAAACTGATGCTCGGTTCATGCAAGATGGTCCAAAAGCAGTCTGAAGCATTCCACACGTTGCTGTGACATTTTTTTCCAAGTTTAAAACAGAAATTTATTGCATGTCGTTCTTCTAAAGTTCCGTCGCGTCCAGGTTGCATTTTTGAAATTCACCAGCTTTCACAATCAGGCTTTAGTAGGGTGCATTTCAATTCCTGTTGTAGCTGATTATTTGAACCTGAAATCATAAACTCAGTTCGTCATCTCATAAAATGCATAACAATAACATATTGAATTTTGAAGAGTCTACAACAATTTTAAATACCTGTACAAAAAAGTCTGGAAACTTATTGAAGGCACCTCGTATCTCATTAGTTGTATATTTATCAATCAATTACTTTATATCAATAAGTAACTCTATTGATCTATGTATCGATCTATCTATCTATCTATCAGCAAAATCTATTAATCTATCTATCTAGCTACCTATTAATCTATCTATCTATTTATCTACCTATCTATCAATCAATCGATCTATTTATCAATAAGTCATTCTATCGATCTGTCTATCTATCTATCTATCTATCTATCTCTCGGCAACAGCTATTAATCTATCTATCTATTTATCTATTAATCTATCTATCTATCTACCTATCTATCAATCAATCGATCTATTTATCAATAAGTCTATCTATCTATCTATCTATCTATCTATCAATCAATCTATCCGCAACAGCTATTAATCTATCTATTTATCTATTAATCTATCTATCTATCTCTCTATCGATCAATCAATCGATCTATTTATCAATAAGTCACTCTATCTATCTATCTATCTATCTGCAAAATCTATTAATCTATCTATTTATCTATTAATCTATCTATCTATCTATCTATCTATCAATCAATCGATCTATTATCAATAAGTCACTCTATCTATCTATCTATCTGCAAAATCTATTAATCTATCTATTTATCTATTAATCTATCTATCTATCTATCTATCTATCTATCTATCTATCTATCAATCAATCGATCTATTATCAATAAGTCACTCTATCTATCTATCTATCTGCAAAATCTATTAATCTATCTATTTATCTATTAATCTATCTATCTATCTATCTATCAATCAATCGATC
>NC_136515.1:17971059-18013559 GCF_053919585.1 Euprymna scolopes
AAAAGTGTGTGTCTGTCTCTATGTGTATCTGTGTATCTGTGTGTCTGTGTGTCTACATTTCCCTATGCAATAACTCTGTCAATTTTAAGTCTAGAGACTCGAAATTTAATATACAGGGTACTGAGATTTGGGAAAATCGATGTGATAAGTTTCTGCCAGAAATTTTGGCGATTAAGGGGTCAAAGTTTGACGATTTGACCTTTGGGAACTCTACCAAACTCCTCCGACAATTTGGGGTCTAAACACTTGAAATTTTAGATATAGATTCCTTGGACATAGATCTAACTTAATAACTTGATTTGAGCCCAAAACAATAAAATTTAAGGGGTCATAATAGGGGTCAAACTCAAAAAATTGACCGTTTTTTTGTTTTTGTTCTTTTGCTCAGCATACACCTCCAAACACCCGGGCAACGCCGGGATCCCATGCTAGTATATATATATAAAGGGTGAGAGATTAATAATTTTGAAATTATTAATCAAGTTTTCATTGGAGGAAAATAATAAAATCAAATTTATATGTAAATTCTTTTCGGAAACCATATCCGTGTAATCATTCAATATTTAGAAATAAAACCATCGAGAAATGAGTAAAATATTCTGGACATCGTCTGCTTATCAGCATAAATAGGGGGAAGGTTGGTTGGTTGTTTTTGTTTTACGGCATATCAACCCTTTTCGGGTTATTTAATGCCGAATCCAAAGATTTTTAAGAAAATTTTTTTAATAGAATATATTTGTTGTTTTCAAGTCGGTTTCTATTTAACCCATAGTTGGGACCCTAACAGGTACTACCACTCCGGGTCAGAGTGGACCTGGGAGCAATGGTAATTAAAGGGTGGCTCTACACTCCCCAAAGCCCACAAACTGGGGCCTCACCACTGGATATAGTTTAAGGTCATATCCAGGACCCCTCCCATTGAGGGACTTTTACCCTCTGCAGGGGGGGGGGGCAGTCGGTGTATTCTAATGCCCCACCGACAGCTTCCACATTTCTTAAATTCGGCGATAAAACGAGAACCTATGTGTAAATTGTCTGTGACGTACAGACTTTTTCGTATAGGAACTTGTATTAATAGTACTTACATGAAACTTTAAATAATCGCATCGAAGTAATCTCATCCGGTTACAATGCAGTTCTACTGTTACAGCAACTTCTGGAAGATCCCATGGAAGTTCTCTTGATGAGTGTGTCAAGGACTCTCGTCACAACCTCTTTCATCTCCTCAATTCTCTCATACAACATCCTCTAAAGTTTTCCTTGAGCTTGATAACCAAAAGCCACAGGGAGCAAGGTTTGGACTATAGGGAGGGTGACGAACTGTCTTGATGCCATGACAACGTCCTTCTTTCTGATCTTGTCTGAGCACCCTAGCATTTGATAAGGATATTTTTTTAATCTAAAAGAGGTAGTTGGTATTTGTAATCATTTTAAAAATATCTAATTGCTGAGCACAGCACCTTTAAATATATTTTGCTGAAGCTTTCCTCATTTAGACCCTGTCTATTACACTCTTTCATATATATATATATATATATATATATATATATATATATATATATATATATATATATATATATATATACTCGGGTTTTTTTTTTTTATATTCAAAAGTAATGGACTAATGAATTCAACGAGGTTGTTAGATAGTGCTCAATAAAAAGAGCTGATAATACTTGTTTATTGTTATATAAACATGCTCACATCCCGCTGCTACAAATAGCCACTTGTTTCAATCAAACAACAGATATCATCAGGCAGCGACTTGACCATTCAAAAGTTCAATGAATAATATTAAATATTCAAAAGTTTTGAATAGTCAAGTCGCTGCCTGATGATATCTGTTGTTTGATTGAAACAAGTGGCTATTTGTAGCAGCGGGATGTGAGCATGTTTATATAACAATAAACAAGTATATATATATATATATATATATATATATATATAATTGCTATAATAATTATTAAATATCTACAGACACTAGTGTTTCATCCTTTCGAGAATCATCAGTGCAGGGTGTCACAATTAACACCGTTCGATAGATTCGAACCCGGCAAATGAAGCCATCTCTGGCTTCATTAGCAAGGACCTAATTTATTTGGTCACCGTTAACCGCGAGAAATACTGTTGAAATTTAAATATTTATTTTAAAAATGTTTTCTTTACTTATGTCAGAGTGATCTAAATATTATATGAGGATCTGCGCATAAGAGCTAAATTGACTGACTTTATTCCAACTGAAATAAACGATAAGAAACTAGTTTCTTAAAGAGGCTGACATAATTATTTACTGTAATAATTATTAAAATTATATATATATATATATATATATATATATATATATATATATATATATATAGATAGATAGATAGATAGATAGATAGATAGATAAAGAGGGAGGGAGAGACAGACAGACAGAGAGACGGAGAGTGAGAGAGACGGAGATCGCAGAAAAATAGAAGGGAAGAAAGAAAGGCGAGCGATAATTTTCTATAATTAACTCCTATTTACTTGTAAGGATTCATACAAACCTCCGCCATTTTTCCTTTCTTTGTCATTCCATAAACCTGTAATTTATCAACAATCTTTTTCTTCACGTGACTGTTCTCTTTCTCTCTGTTTCGTCTTTTTTTTCTTTTCTTCTTCTTCGTCTTTTTCTTCTTTCTCTTCTTCTTATTTCCCCTTCCTCTTTTTTTCTCATTCTTCTTACCCTTCTTTTTGTCCTTTCTTTTTCACCTTCGTCTCATTCTCATTGCTTCTTTACTCCCTCCTCCTCCTCTTCTTCTTCTTCTTCTATTTATTATTATTATTATTATTATTATTATTATTATTATTATTATTATTATTATTCTCTCCTTTCTTTCTTTTCTTATTTTTCTTTTTGTTCCTTCTTTTTTCTCTTCTTCTTCTTCTTCTTCTTCTTCTTCTTCCAACATCATCAGGTCTGCCAAGAACATCCAGGCTAACAAACACAGCCCCTGCACCCCCGGCCCCTAGCCCCTTACCCCTCAACTCAATTCACTTTCTAATATTTTCCATCTTTAAGCTGCACACAATTCCCACCAACATGGGATGAAATTGACGCATCCTTTTCAACCGCTGCATCATCGCAGCCTCCACCCACTTTTTTCGGATGCCAAAAAAAAAAAAAAAATACGTAACACGAAGAAATTAGTTACAACTTGAAAAAAAACAAAATGAGCAAAAAAAAAAAGGTTTTCTTTATTTGTTCGTTCTTTTCATGCGTTTTTATTACGCACTCATCCCCCCTCCCCCGCTTCCCTGCCCACCGGGAAAATGACTCTCACAAAAAGATCTTGACATAAAGAAATGAATTCATTTAAAAGGGATTAAAATATTTCCAGTCGTAAGTAACACTAATTTAAACCTTTTACGAAAATAAAAAAAAACCAAAAACCTGTTCCAATTAGTTAAAAGAGGAAAAAAGAGGTAGGGTTAGGGTTAGGGTTAAGGTTAGGATTTTAACGAGAATTGTGCAATATTTTTCTTTTCAAATGCAGCAAAATGGTTGCAGATACATTGGCTTATTTTGCGCAATAATTTCACTCCGAGACTGTACTACCCACTGGAGAGAGTTTAGACAAAGAGTTAGTCAAACTCCACAAGAGGGCCACTGAAAAAGGTTGGTTCTAGCAGCTCTTGTGGAGTATTTTACAAAGCCACTATCGTCCTTGATAAACTTGTTTGTCAGCCAGCCTTCTAACTACTTCCCTTTTGAAGGGCTCATGTTTTTGCTAACTTTTTTTGGAGTTCAAGGGATTGAACGCTGGTGGGAGTCTCTGGCAGGATTTCTGTGGAATAAACTGGATTCGAACCTGGTATAATCATGTCGTTAACCAGTTAGCCATGGTCGCTTCTCACCCATCGATGAGACAAATTGAGAGAGATTTTATTCCCTCACATCTTCAAACTTCCTAGACATGCCTAATAGACTTCTTTTTTTTTTACTGGTTTTCACTTCAACATCGACGTAAGGGGACTATCGTAAGGGGACTATTTGGGACCAGTTCGACAGGAATACTGTGTAAGGAGTTGAGCAGCAAGATGTATGTTCATACTACACTTAAACTTCTGCATGTCAGTACAGTTAGGGAAGCAGAGATTAGATAGAAAATTCCAAAGTTTAGCGGTTTGAAAGAAGGATCTATTAGAGTAGAAGTTTTTTTTTTTTGGCATCGAAGAGTCTGTACAATGTCAGAGTACAAATGTTGTATAGTAGTTTGAGCGTGTATACGTGTCTAATGTCTATTGTGGGCTCTTCACTATCTGAATCCAAGTTATCTTTGTGACCTATTTGAGTTCGTTCCGTGATCGTCTAAATGTTCTTCTGCGGGCGTGTGTGTCATACATGTATTCGGCTTACCTTATCAATTGCATCCTTGGTTCTGGTCCACCTGGAATTTCATCCGTTCTTGGAGAAACATGGAAACCTGTTTGAACGGATACATTTCCACTCCAAGACGAGGGTCGGTTTTATATTTAATTTTTATTCGCTTTCCAGGTGTCAACCGCAGAAGAATGAAAAGTGAGTATTTTTGGTGGTTAATTCTAAGCTCCAATTTGAAGACACGTCATCTCCCTCCTAAGGGGGGGGCAAGCGTTACAGCGTCCGCTCTCCTTTACATCCAAATGTCAACTCATTTCTGTGTCCAGTCAACTTGAACACGTAGTAACAACCACGTATTTCCGGTCAACTGTTTTTACAACTTCCGGTGCAACTTTTCCATTTTATATCTCAATAATGTTTTGACAACTTTTTATCAAAACATAGCTTCACATCTCATCTCTTGTTTACTTCAAATTAGATAGATTTAACAATTATATAACACACATGCGTTTAGTTCCTCGGTGCACATTTCATTAAAATACATTCAAAACAGACACAGAGACGCAACATTTTAATTAAGGAGCAGAGGTTGGAGTTTGGTTGATATAGACCTGTTTAGTTTAAGACTTTGTTTATTGCCCCCCCCCATAACAAAAGGAGGGTGGAACTGTAAATTCACCCTTGTCTGTTCATCCATTGGCCTGTCTGTACTTTTCTCAATAATTACGTCTTGGAATTTTTTTTAAATTTTGCACAAGCATTAAACATGATATGAGTAAAAAGTAACAGAACGGATTTCCCGGTTGCGCCCCCCCAGGGGTGCTTTTCGCGTTAAAATAACTAAAATTGACACTTTTGTGTTTATTAAAAAAAAATTGATGCCTTGGATTTTTTATAAAACTTTCTGAAAAGTTGTAACTAACTGATTTCTGTATAATTTTGTTTGTCTATACTTTGCGATAACTCTTGGGTGTGCCCCAGAGGCTCTGTTAGGGCTAATAAAAACACTCCATTTTTGGGATTATTTTACCATATTTGTCCAAAAATTTTTGTGTTTGTCGATTTAGCAGTTTTGCATCAAATTTAAATATGTGAAGGCCTTGGTGACTTTTGGGGTTAAATAAGGGAGAGGGCAAATGATGGACTTAGTCATTTATGCCTAGTTCATTGTGCACTCATGGGGTGGGGTCATGCATGCATCACTTGTTTGGTGGTGGTGTTGTTGCATCATTCATTCATTTTGTATAAATCAGATGATTAGTGTTGGCATTCGTTTCCCTGGTATCTTTCTAGTAAGAATTCTTTCGAGATAATCATTGGGTGCTTATGGGAGGGACTACATGAAGGTTGCCAACATCCTAAGTGAGAGTGTTTTTGTGGAACGAACCGGATTCCATAGGTTGTCAGTCCGTGTCGTTAAGCACTTAACCGCTGTCACCTCCTGTTGTTGTTGTTGTTGTTGTTGTTGTTGCTGTTGTTGCTGTTCTTGTTGATGATGATGATGATGATGATGATGATGATGATGATGATGAGTACTATTCATTCAATTCTAATGCACTAGATCAGGGGTCTCCATAGTTTTCAAACTGGAGATAAGGGATCATGTTGCCGATTTTTTATTTTAGAGCTATAAACTAAAACGATTTTGAAAAATTACCTGGGCGTGTTTTATATTGCTTTTAGATTTTTAGTCAAACTGGTTCTCCGAAACCTCATTCTTTTAATCATTTTCTAAACAAAAAGAAAAACCGTCACACTATTTATACGGCGCAATCAGGTTGACATACCAGATCACTGAAGTTAAGCAACGTTGAGCCTGGGCAGTACCAGATGGGTAACCATTTGGAAAGGCGAGGCACTGTATGTACCGCGAGGTAAAATACCAGGTTGAGAAACTGGCGCGGTCTATCCTTCTCTCGAGGGTAGATAGGACTCTCTTAAGCCGTGGTTGGCAACCCATCTAATGATGACGTCACGATAAAAAATACTCTTGATAGCCCTGGTGAACCGACAGGATATGAATTATATTACAAACTCGTGTAGTAAGTTCATCTTGGCCGCGTCCGGGCTGGATGGATGGATGACACATTTTCATTTTTTAATTTTTCCTAAATATTTTTACGTTTTCAGTAAGAACTCCACGGTCCGTAGTTTGGAGACGCCTGCACTAGATGGTTATGGTTGGTATTCATTTCCCCGATATCTTTCTAGTTAGAATTCTTTCTAGAAAGACAGCGTAGTTATAGGAGAGACAACATGCCAACATCCCTAAATAAAATGAACTCAGGTGTGAAATGAAAATCGCCATTTTTTTATTATTATTAACATAATCCTTGAAAATCTGTGGAAAGCACTAGGTTCGAACTTGCATACTCACGTTATCAGCTCGTGCCGTCAACCTCTGAGCAACCGTCACTATGGACAAAACAAAGACCGAATAAGATTCCACTTTAATAGGTCATCATATTTCGTACACATGCCAGATAGACAATTTCATTGGTCGACAACCGACACGGTCTACTGGTTGGTAATGGCAGAAGTTCCCTGAACTTGCCCCGCCCTCTACCAATTCTTACAATCATACCAAAACAAAGTCAATAAAAAGAAATTATCTTTTATTTATTGTGAGTAATGTTTCCAAGTAGGAATAAAGAATGCAAGAACGAAGGCAGTATTTGCCGTTTTCGAATACAGATTTAATGTATTATCATGATTTGATTCGCAACGGTTCCTATTCATTCAATGTCATTTGTGACCGATTCTCTTCGACCACCCATCATCCACATACGACGGGTCCCCCCACCCACGGCCTTTTAGATATGACCACCCACGTAAATCTCATTTCTCTCCTCTTTCTCAAATCAATCAAATCAGAACTGTTCGCGTCCATATTTAACCCTGTCACCTTTTGCGTACATTTCTATCAGCTTCTTTGCAAAATTCCTCACCGTCAACCCTGGCCATTTGCCAGGAACAGACATCCCCCTCTCTCTCTCTCTCTCTCTCTCTCTCTCTCTCTCTCTCTCTCTCTCACTCACTCACTTTTCTCTCTCTCTCGCTCTTTTCTCTTTCTCCTTTCGTCCCTCCCCCCTCTCTCGGTCGTACCATTTCCCAAACAAAAAATCTACAGAAACAGACATCCTCCGTCTCTCTCTCTCTCTCTCTCTCTCTCTCTGTGTTTCTCTCTGTTTCTCTCTCACTCTCTTCTCTCTCATTCCCTCCCCACTGTCTATCTCTCTCTTTGTCTGTCTGTCTGTCTCTCTCTCTCTCTCTCTCTCTCTTCTTCTCTCCATCTCCCTTCTCTCTCTCTTGGTCCTAAACACACACAAAAAATACAGAAACAGACATCCCCCTTCTCTCTCTCTCTCTCTCTCTCTCTCGCTCGCTCTCTCTCCCTCTCTCTCTCACACACTCTCTCTCTCTTTCTTTCTCTCTCTGTCTCTCACTCTCTCTTTCCCCTCTTTCCTTCTCTCTCCCTCTCTCCTCCCCCCCCGCTCTATTTTCTCTCTCGGTCGTACCATTTCCCAAACAAAAAGTCTGCAGATTTCAAAGATTTCCAAGAGTTATCTTAATAATAATGAAAAAAAAAAATGGCGCTTTTCATTTCACACCTGATAATTTAGACCGTTTTCATCAGCGTCGCTATCTTTTCGGACAGTGTTTTCCGCGGAATTCAGCCGAAGATTTGAGTGTAATCTTCGCAATCTTATTCTTATATTTTCCCTGGTGCTTTTAAAGATTCATTTTAATAATAAAAAAAAACAATAACAAAAAACACAAAACAAAAACATAAAAACGGTCTGTGTTCAGATAGACACAAACCCGACCACTCCCCGCGCACCGTGTGTCTCTCTCTTTTTTTTTACATCGAATTCTTTGCGTTCCTTCTATCGTTGTTTCTTTTCACGAAACAAAAAAATAACACTAAAAATATTTTTGTTATTATCATTATTATTATTATGATTATTTTTTTCACGATCGTATATTCCCGGATCTTTTTTCATCTTATTTTTTTATCCCTCTTTTTGTATATCAATTCACACGTTTTTTTTTTGTAATCGTTCAGCTGGCTTCCCCCCCCCCCCCCGACACCGACATCGACACCGCAACGATCAAAGAAAATAAATCCTACAATTACCTGGTATCGTTGTTTCGGAATCTGCCGCTCATACTTTGATTCATTTCATAAAAGGCTCTTTAAGGTTGTATCAAAAATGGACTTAACAATCTAGTGGCTAATGATCGCTTCCGTTATCTACAGGTCACGGCGGTTTGGGTTTCACGTGCTCTGGCTTACAAAACATGCCCGAGCAGCCCTGCTAACATTCTCAGGTATGGGTGGCTCAATACCAATTACCAATACTAACCCTTTCTCAAAGAGAAGGTAACGCCTAGGATGGTGGATCTTCGAACATGTCAACACGACAGAGCAGGATCTTGAAGAAACCTCAAAGGCTCAGAGAGACATTAGAAAATATGAGAAAGTGGTTGTATCAATATAGAGTTATAGGTGGTGAGAAAAATACATAGATAGCTGAGACTGAGAGATTGGTGACTTGTTCCGCAAATTATAAATAGAACAATAAACAGTTTCCATTTCAAACGTAACTCAATCCCAGAACTAAATTACATTCTAAAATGCATAGGACAAAATGCCTACGGGCAACAAACGTTAATAAAAAAATTCATAGGGTCAAGGAGGATGAAAAGACTGAGGAGAGAAAGCACTAGCCAGACTTCCACTAGACGAGTGCAAAAGAGGACTGGGACCTTGGGGAGGCTTGTTTCCACACACATTCCAGTGAAGACTAATGGTCGCCGCCAACGAGAAATCAATGATAAGTGGCTGTTGCGATAACACAAATCCATCTGCAATGCTTATCAACAGAGGTGCAGCGTGCTGGAAATCTGGGGAGACTTGCTGTCACTCAGACTCCAGAGAATACTACAACTTGTTCTCAAAGAGGCATTTTTTGATGGTGGCCTGTGTGACATCTCCTAGTGGGTAAATAATAATAATAATAATAATAATAATAATAATAATAATAACAATAATAATAATAATAATAATAATCATAATAATCATAATAATAATCAAGATAGTGCCTATAATAGTAGGAGCACTAGAACCAATTCCGAAAAACTTTGAAAAGAGAATAGGAGAAATTGGAATCAGAGGAATGACTGGAAAGATACAATGAATCACAATAATAAAAATGTTTAATGTTTGTGCAAAATTCCAAGGCGTAGTTATTGAGAAAAGTGCGGACAGACGGACAGACGAACGGGCGAACGGACAAACAGACGAACGGACAAAGGTGAATTTACAGGTCCGCCCTCCTTTTCTCGGTGGACCTAAAATGTATTTTAAATTTTTATATCATCAAAGCACCTTATCATTTTGTAAGAATTCTATAATATTTCATTTTGTTAGGAACTTATAATGTTTCATTTTGTGAACGCCTTATATTTCGATTTTGTTAGAAACTTTTTATCGTATTAACATTTTATGAAGCACAATCACGTTGACAGACTGGTTTTCGCCAGATCACGGAAGTTAAGTAGCGATGAGCCTGGCCAGTATCAGATGGGTGACAATTTGGGATGGCTAGGCACTGTTTGTACCGCGCCGAGTCGTTGAAATTTCCTGGTTGGTATCTGGGAGTGCGTTTAACTCGCAGTGGGAGATATACCCTCGAATCAGGACAGAAAGCAGCTACTGTCTCCACTTGTCTTCCCGAGATTACCATGGCTCTACAATTTTGTGAGCTATGATCGTTGACGCTATTAAAACAGCAAGACCACTGCATGCGTGCTTAAGACTGCATGTTGTAAGGATCCTATAAAGTTTTGTTAAGACTTTATAATACTGTTTCATTTGTTAGCACTTTATAATTCTTCAATTGATGAGGACTTTAATATATTCCACTTTGATAGTCCTTTGTATTTTACTTTTTCAACACCTTATAATATTTTACTTTTTAACACCTTATAATATTTTACTTTTTCAACACCTTATGATATTTTACTTTTTTAACAATTTATAATATTTTACTTTTTCAACACCTTATAATATTTTAATTTTTACAACACCTTAAATTATTTTACTTTTTTACCACCTTATAATATTTTACTTTTTGAATACCTTACAATATTTTATTTTTCAACAACTTATATTTTACTTTTTTAACACCTTATAATATTTTACTTTTTTAACACCTCATAATATTTTACTTTTTAACATCTTATAATATATTACTTTTTTAACACCTTATAATATATTACTTTTTTAACACCTTATAATATTTTACTTTTTGACACCTCATAATATTTTACTTTTTTAACACCTTATAATATTTTACTTTTTTAACACCTTATAATATTTTACTTTTTTAACACCTTATAATATTTTACTTTTTTAACATCTCATAATATTTTACTTTTTAACACCTTATAATATATTACTTTTTTAACACCTTATAATATATTACTTTTTTAACACCTTATAATATTTTACTTTTTGACACCTCATAATATTTTACTTTTTAACATCTTATAATATATTACTTTTTTAACACCTTATAATATATTACTTTTTTAACACCTTATAATATTGTACTTTTCAACACCTCATAATATTTTACTTTTTCAACACCTTATAATATTTTACTTTTTTAACACCTTATAATATATTACTTTTTTAACACCTTATAATATTTTACTTTTTTAACACCTTATAATATTTTACTTTTTAACACCTTATAATATATTACTTTTTTAACACCTTATAATATTTTACTTTTTTAACACCTTATAATATATTACTTTTTTAACACCTTATAATATTTTACTTTTTTAACACCTTATAATATTTTACTTTTTTAACATCTCATAATATTTTACTTTTTAACACCTTATAATATATTACTTTTTTAACACCTTATAATATATTACTTTTTTAACACCTTATAATATTTTACTTTTTGACACCTCATAATATTTTACTTTTTTAACACCTTATAAGATTGTACTTTTCAACACCTCATAATATTTTTCTTTTTCAACACCTTATAATATATTACTTTTTCAACACCTTATAATATTTTACTTTTTTAACACCTTATAATATTTTACTTTTTCAACACCTTATAATATATTACTTTTTTAACACCTTATAATATTTTACTTTTTTAACACCTTATAATATATTACTTTTTTAAGACCTTATAATATTTTACTTTTTGACACCTCATAATATTTTACTTTTTTAACACCTCATAATATTTTACTTTTTCAACACCTTATAATATTTTACTTTTTTAACACCTTATAATATATTACTTTTTTAACACCTTATAATATATTACTTTTTTAACACCTTATAATATTTTACTTTTTAACACCTTATAATATTGTACTTTTTTAACACCTCATAATATTTTACTTTTTAATACCTTATAATATATTACTTTTTTAACACCTTATAATATATTACTTTTTTAACACCTTACAATATTTTACTTTTTTAACACCTTATAATATTTTACTTTTTAACACCTTATAATATATTACTTTTTTAACACCTTATAATATTTTACTTTTTTAACACCTTATAATATTTTACTTTTTTAACACCTTATAATATATTACTTTTTTAACACCTTATAATATTTTACTTTTTTAACACCTTATAATATTGTACTTTTTTAACACCTCATAATATTTTACTTTTTAATACCTTATAATATATTACTTTTTTAACACCTTATAATATATTACTTTTTTAACACCTTACAATATTTTACTTTTTTAACACCTTATAATATTTTACTTTTTAACACCTTATAATATATTACTTTTTTAACACCTTATAATATTTTACTTTTTTAACACCTTATAATATTTTACTTTTTTAACACCTTATAATATTTTACTTTTTTAACACCTTATAATATTTTACTTTTTTAACACCTCATAATATTTTACTTTTTACACCTTATAATATATTACTTTTTTAACACCTTGTAATATATTACTTTTTTAACACCTTATAATATTTTACTTTTTGACACCTCATAATATTTTACTTTTTTAACACCTTATAATATATTACTTTTCAACACCTCATAATATTTTTCTTTTTCAACACCTTATAATATTTTACTTTTTTAACACCTTATAATATTTTACTTTTTTAACACCTTATAATATTTTACTTTTTTAACACCTCATAATATTTTACTTTTTAACACCTTATAATATATTACTTTTTTAACACCTTGTAATATATTACTTTTTTAACACCTTATAATATTTTACTTTTTGACACCTCATAATATTTTACTTTTTTAACACCTTATAATATATTACTTTTCAACACCTCATAATATTTTTCTTTTTCAACACCTTATAATATTTTACTTTTTTAACACCTTATAATATTTTACTTTTTTAACACCTTATAATATTATAATAAGATCATAATAAAAGTTTGTTAGGACACTCTTATATTCCATTTCTGAGGTTTTGAGATGAATTATAGTTTTTTGTTTTATTTGGATTCCTCGGACTACTTTTCTCATCTTGAGTGTTATTTTCACAATATCTCGTATGATTTAAGCTCCGAATTTCTTCAGGTGTATCTTATCGAACTCAACTAGATTTCGGTCAAATTTGGGAATTTGGATGGAATTTTGAATGAAACCCTTTATTTATTTTATTTATGTCCCTTGGTGCGGTGGTTAGGGAAGTTGGAAAAATCAATCATAAAACTGAAGATTGAAAGTTAAATTTTCAGTATGGGTGACCGAAAAAAAAAAAACAATTCAGACATGGCTGATGGAACGAGAGCATGCTGCTGCCATGAAGGGTTCCGTTTGAAATTCCATCCAAATTCCTGAGGTCGACAGAAACTTTGCCAAGTTAGAATAGATATATTAGAAGAAGGTCGGAGGTTACATTGACCGAAGCATTGTAAAAATGACACTCAAGATAAGAACGGTGGTCCGAAGAATTCAAATAAAATGTCTATAATATTCCATTTAGTTAAACTCTCATAATAGTAACTTAATATTAGCTTATTCCATTTTATCAGAACCCTATAATGGTTCATTTTATTAGCACCTTATAACATTCCATTTTATGAGGACCCTATATTTCATTTTGTTAAAATCTTCTTCATTCTTTCTATGATGAACTGGCCAGAATCCCAATCAAATCAATGCCCGTTCCTCCCATGAAAACGGATAAATGCTTCATGGCTTCAAAGAATTCTGGTTTTGATTGATTGAATCCGATACTTCTTGGAGAGACTCAAACGGTTCCTGCATTTTTTTGGAATCGATTCGAATTACAATCGTGATCCTTGGAATCACACTTGTTCGGCTTATTGCAAATTCCACGACAAAATGTCCCTTCTAACCGTAACCAATTTATGATGGGTCTACTTCCTTCAACGTTTTGCATTGGTAATTGCGCAATGCCACGATATCAAGTCAGGCACAAGAACAAGGAGGAGTGGGCAATAAATTTTAATATGAAAAGTAAAGTTTCAAAATGTTTGCAAATTTATAATTGGGATTATTTTGATTATTCGGACTGCTAATCTCATCTTGGATGAGAGGATGAACGGATGAATGTTTTGGGCCAATTTTTCTATATTTGTCGTCCGAAGGATCGGGTTTAGAACGATACCGATCTCGTAAGAATCCGTCATGTGTGTGAAATGTTTTTGGAAGGCATACAAACATGCACACACACACACACATACACACACACACACACACACACAAGACTTCGACCGATGTAACGTCCGACCTTCTTCATATGCTTCTTGTCGAACTCTGGAATCGTTATGTTAACCTTGAGAATATGTAGAAAATTTCACACTGGAGACTAAGACACCTCAAAGAAGCAGCATATGTATTGGACAACAATGTCCTAGTAAGTAGACTCTAATAATAATATAGTGGCCACTAATTATAAATACAAACAAACATACACACGCGCGCGCACACACACAGGTACACACGCGCACACACACAGGCACACACACACACACATATATATATATAACTACTTAATTTACTCACATAAAATTAATATACGAAAGTATAGATTTATGCGTAAACTTTAAGTATTTACTTCAAAAGTGCTCAATACGTAGGTAGAGCTAGTTAGTAATTTATAAAATATATAGAGGAGCGTATAAAAACGATAGACAACCACAGAATTCGCGCATAAGCCTGAGGTGTCCTAGAGTGGATGAAACGCGGAATATTCAGTGTAGCTTAATCGCCTATATATTTTATAAATTGCTATATATATATATATATATACTAGCAGGGGTCCCCAGCCTTGCTCGGGTGTATGGAGGTGTAGTAAAAAGTCCCCGGAGGGATTAAAAAGTGACAACAGTAGGCAGTTTGGGTTGAGAGGGTTGTTTAAAAAAAAAGTGGTAGTAGGCAGGCAGGCTCGAACCCATAACGCGAAGGGAGGGGTGCAAGCAGAAGTCGAAAGCATTGAAATTAAGTGTAGTCAATCCAACGGAAATGATGACTTGCGAAAATATTGGCGAAAAAAGTGATCCATCCTTGTAAAAAAAAAACAGCAGAGTTGAGGGTGAAGGTATGAATGTTTTTGGACAATTTTTCGATATTTGTCGCCCGAAGGATCGGGCTTCAAAACGATACTAATCAAAGTTGTGGAAAGTTTTTAGAAGACATACACACACACATACACATACATACACACGCGTACACATTTTGCTTTTTATATGCAGCGTGGGTGCCCGGCGTTGCCCGGGTATTTGTAGGTGTAAAAAAAAATGTTTTAGTAAGGAGGTAGGCGGAAAAAAAAGAATGACACGTTACCGCGACGCTAAGCGGGCAGAGAAGTGAAAATGGGTGAAATTAAACGTTTAAAAAAGCAGGTGGTTAAACGAACATCAACGTGTGGTTTTCTAGGTCAAATATCACGCCATAGATAAATGAAATCACAGAGCGAATTTTGTAATATAAAAGTCGGTTAAATAAAAGGTAGACGCGACCTCGTTTTGTAAATCGGAGATATTGTAATCTAGGGAGTATATAAAAAGTTGTAAGAATTAGTGAACCCTCCCCAAGTGACCCCCCTCCCCAAGTGACCACCTCCAAAAGACTTTCCAGGACATACAAAACAATGCCCACACACACACAAACACATTTTCGCTTTTATATTATATATATATATATATATATATATATATATATATATATAGAGAGAGAGAGAGAGAGAGAGGGAGAGAGAGAGACAGAGAGAGAGGTGACTCTTCATTAAAATTCAAAGATGACTAAAAGAAAATACAATTGCAACTTCACTTCTGATTTCCGAATTTTGTAATCATCATGTCCATATTCCTTTATTTTATTTTAAAGTTAATGAGTTTCTTTTTTCTAATTAGTTAAGGGATGTAAGGGAGAAATAAATTCAAAGATTGACATAATAATTACATGAATGATGCTGCACTACGAAACAGGTGCTGTCAAGAATTGAGCATTTAAACATACTTAAAGAAATAAACCGTAAGACGGATAACATCTTGAAATTTGGAATATAGACCTTTGTCATTTATATATATATATATATATATATATATATATATATATATATATGCATATATATATGCATATATATATATATATATGCATATACATATGATATATATGCATATATATATGATTTTTATGAATTTTCACAGGAAGTACTTGATATGCCTAGCAGTGTTTTTAGATAGGTGCTCCATCAATAAGTATCAATAATCGATAATCGAAATAATCCAATGAAAGTAGGAACAGGCGATTTTGATCAAAGTTATCGACACACATCCTAATATGACATTTGTTGAGTTGTATTACCATACAAGACAAACGTCCCGACATATAAAATCAACAGGAGTTTCTTTGATATGACAATGGCGCATTTATAAACAAAGAGTAAGCCTCGCAGTTTTCAGCCAATTAAGTAGCGGGTGAGATTACTTACGAAAGTGCTCTTCCCAAAGAGGGGGGCTTAAAATATGTGTAGTCATCAACATACAGTCCTGTTTCGTTGTATCACAACTCATCAGTGCCGCTAGACTAGCACCTTCCTTAAGCCGAGGATTGAACTCAGGACCATCGGGTTGACAGTCAGCAGTTCTACCGATCGATCCACGGGAGCGGTGCCTGTAAATAATCTAGCCAAATGTCTATTTAAACAAACATCTATCCAAATTAATCATTTATACTTACAGACACTTGTGTTTCATGCTTACGTAATCTGTAGTGTAAGATGACAATTATTGCTGGTCGAGAGATTGGAAAACAGCCACAAAGCTTCCTTGACTCCATTAGCAAAGCCTTTACCTGTGGGCCACCAAACAATATCCACAAGAATGAAGGATATTAAGCACTAATAAACGTCCAATTCGAATGCAGACATTAGACAAACCAGAGTGTTCGAACGACATAAATCGTGGATGTTGCAGAAACGCTAGTTGACTGCCACTTGATTTATATTTCCTAAATAGTGTCCATCCTTAAGTATTTTTAATCGAGATTGAAAATCGAGCTCGATAATCATAATTAAATAATAATTAATCATGTATACCTACATATACTAAATCTGGAAACTTAGTTAAAGACATTCGTATCTTATGTTGACATTCAAACGTCATCATTGTCAAATCTATTCTACTAAAAAAAACATTTAAAAAAATTTTTTTTATTACATTTTCACCCCAAACAAGACGCATTGCCACTTTGATGTAGGGGGCTACTATCAGGGACATAAGCTACAGGGGTACTATGTAGGGAGTTTAGCAGCAAGATGTCTGTTCACATTACACTTGAACTTCTGCATGTCAGTACAGTTGGGGAAGCAGGAAACTGGAAGAGAATTCCAAAGTCTTACAGTTCTGGAGAAGAAGCTATTGGAGTAAAAGGCTTTCTTACATCTAGGGATCTTAACTGTGTAGGGGTGGGACTTCGCTGCTTGTCGGGTTTGTTGGGGGTATTTTCGTCGGGGGGGGGGATACAAGTGCTTGTAGTTCGTCAGAGCATCCACCAAGTCAAAAGTTGACAAGAGAATAAGCTTCTTTAAGAATCTGGACTCAACCTTAAGTTAAGCAATATTGAACCTAGTCGGTTCTAAATAGGGAACAATTTGGGAACATCAGCAGCTGAAAAGGAGAGGATGACGACAAACCCTACAGAAACTACAATCTGATTGCCTTCAAGTCCAATGTAAACAAGTTCTTGATGAGCCGTTCCACTTAAGTTAACAAAATTTACCGCATTTCCATTACTAACGATTACTATATTGTCCAATTGACTACTGTACACTCTTAACCCTTATCCTCGAGTGTTCTATGGACCTTGATAAGTGGCTATTCCTATGTAAAAACCCGACTAACGTTATTATCCTTATTGACTGGGATATACATGCGTGTTGGGACTGCTAGTGCATTTAATATTTCCTAGCAACTTCTTCAAGCAACACCTCTCCACATCTGGCCGCAATCCTCCATCTTAGGACGTATCTGATTTTGATGGTCGGACCTCATCTATTTTATGAAACCGAGTACATTTATTGCGAAGCCAGAAAGTGACGAGAGAATAAATCACAGAAGATTATACAGTCTTCAAGAATGTGGACTCAATCTTCGATTTTTGCAATCAATAAACGCTGACAGTGATGGATTGATTTAGATCAAGGGCGAAAACTGAACATTATCAGATGAAAAAGGAGAAACTCGAAATGAGCGGAGCTTTTTCGTAGTAAAAGATGAAGAATGGCCAACCTATAGCACACGTGCCAAAACTGGCCCATTCAACAATTGTAGGTGGTGGTGTCGCTGCTGCTGCTGAACGTCATTCAATCTATTTCAAATTAGTCAGATGATTATCGGTGACATTCGTTTCCCCGATATCTTTCTAGTTAGAATTCTTTCTAGAAAGACATTGGGTACTTGTGCAAAGAGCCACGTGAGGGTTGCCAACATCTTGGAGGTGAAAGTTTTTTTATGGAACAGACTGGATTCGAACGTAGCACACCCATGTTGCCAGTTCATATCGTTAACAATTTACCTATTATCATCACCCTGCAGTCTCCTGTTCTCATCATGGATTCCAACGTTTCAGCCGATGCATCCTTCAATCATTCTTCAGATGTATCTTGTTGTACTCAGGAATCTTTCTGTTGAATTCTGAAATCGGTAAAGAATTTTGAATTAAGACGTTTTTTTTAATCCACAAGTCAAAAAATATGTCATTAAATAAGCATCATCTTCATCATACTGTATGAATCTGAACGTTCTATTGTTGGCATTGGTTACCGTGATATTTTTCTAGTCAGAATTATTTCTAGAACGACATCCGGTACTTTAAGAAGGGATCACATAAAAGTGTACAATATTCTAAGTGAAAGCGATTGTTGGAACAGATATTACATTTTCACCCCAAACAAGGAACATTGCCACTTTGATGTAGGGGGCTACTATCAGGGGCCTAAGTTGCAGGGGTACTATGTAGGGAGTTTAGCAGCAAGATGTATATTCACATTATACTTGAACTTTTGCATGTCAGTACAGTTGGGGAAGCAGGAACCCGGAAGGGAATTCCAGAGTCTAGCAGTTCTGAGGAAGAAACTTTTAGAGTAGTAGGCTTTCTTACATCTAGGGATCTCCACTGTGTAGGGGTGAGATTTTGCTGCTTGTAATGTTTGACAGGGGTATTTACATCAAGGGTGTACAAGGGCTTGTAGTTCGTCGGAGTATCCATTATTAAAATACTTGTAAAACAAACAGAGGGACGCGCAACATTGCGTCAGTGAGACAGAGGTTGAAGTTTAGATGACAGTTCAGGACCTATGAAAAAACTTGGCACACTCGGTTGCAAGTCTGTGTCGATAACCACTTAGCCCTCATCCTCTTCTTGCAGATGAACGGTTAACCACAATGATATTTTTAAAAATGCTTGCTAAGGTATGAGAAAAAAATTTTTTTTAATATGTTATACCTTAGCTGGTGAATCTGTGTCTGATTTAAGGGTTCTTGATAAACTGTAGAAATGTATCTGTAGTTAGATTTCTTTCTTTTTCCATGACATTGTTAGTCTCAGTCTTTTCTATAAATACTATTATGACTTTTATCCTTCAGAGTTGCCTGATCTATTCGCTGCTTCCTTTGTTGCAGCTCATTTGACTTGTTGGTCTAGTGGTCATTAAATATTTTGGCTTCAATAACAGGTTATCACACCTAATTCACACACACACACACGCACACACATATGTGTGCGTGCGTGTGTGTGTGTGTGTGTGTGTGTGTGAGAGAGTGTTGATTTTTTAAATCACTACTCTATACTGAGTACAATATAATAATCAAAAGAGAATTGACTTTTTAATAAAAAATACAAAATCTGCAAAAATTAAAATATAATATTTCGACATATTTTAATACCGGGTAACGCCAGGCGGCCTGCTAGTATATATATATATATATATATATATATATATATATATATATAGATAGATAGATAGATAGATAGATAGATAGCTGTTTTGATTCGGGATTGTAATACAGCTTCTTATTCCAGTAACTTTTTTCCAAGAACTGCATGTTTACGGGGGAACTCTTTTTCTGCTGACTGTTTTCCTCCTACATATAACCTTAGTCTTTTCAAGATTACAACGAAATAGGCACCTCTCACCTTTGTAATTACTAGGGATAGGACAGCAGCATATTCTTTTCATTATTTTGACTCTCAAGTGTGTATACGTTGACATTGCTTTTATATAGACCGGTGTGGTTCTCGGTTGATTAACTGTGTCTGTGTCGGATATATACTTAAGAGTCAAAACAATTAAAACAATATGCTGTTGTTATAGTAATAACCATCTCTTGTTCGTGTCAGCTCCTTACGTAAAATGGCTTCATACCTTGTCTGAAGCAATCTGCATAAAAATATCTTATGCTCTGTTGGGGGGTTTGCATTCCCACCCCCCAAATTCTAATAAACTCTCAACAACAATTTGAATAATTTGTATTGCTTGAATTATTATAGCATTTTAAACATTAAACAACCAGTTCACATGTTTTTACTCACGTGCAAGCGACTCTATAAGTCACTCCCTCGGTCCGTCGGCCAGTCTGTCAGTTGGTCGGTCGGTCAGTCTGTCGGTCTGTCCGTAACACTTTTGTGCTTGGCCTTTTTGGTTAAGATCAAAGGTCTGTTGTTAATACATGCTGTTCTTAGCTTTTTGTGGCCTTTTGGCCAAGATCAAAGTGTAGCATCTGTTCCGGCAGATGCTGCACTTAAGATAATTTGTACCAGTCAATGGAGGGGAAACCCTCTATACTGGGACAGTTATTATTTTTGGTAACCAGAGTGCCCCCTTTTTGCCTACTTTTAGGGGAGCTGGTTTTTACCTCACATTAAAAACGGCCTTGTGCCTAATTTGCTCAGTGGGGGAGCAAATAAACACCATCTGTTCCGGCAGATACTACAAGCAAAGACCATATGTGTGGGCAACCTCACATATAAGACCTTGGTCAATGTAGGGGCAACCCTTCATACCAATTGTCACTATCCAGCTCCCCTACTCTCCGGGGAGCTGGTCCCCATTTCCCCTTCACTCCTCACATTAAAAATCGGCCTTGGGCCTAATTTGCTCAGTGGGGGAGCAAATAAATACCATCTGTTCCGGCAGATACTGCAAGCAAAGACCATATGTGGGGCAACCCCACATATAAGACATTGGTCAATGTAGGGGCAACCCTTCATACTAATTGTCACTATCCAGTTCTCTTACTCCCCGGGGAGTTGGTCCCCATTTCCCCTTGACTCCTCACATTAAAAATCAGCCTTGTGCCTAATTTGCTCGGTGGGGGAGCAAATAAACACCCTTTTCTTGGCCTTTTGGCCAAGAAAAGAGTGTAGTATCTGTTCTTACTACATGCTGTACTTATGTTTGTAACTTTGTGATATAAAGTGGGGATCACTTTTCTGTATTAATTTAATGTAAAATGATCACCCACTTTACAACCAGTCAGTCTCTAAGCCATTCAAGTCATTCTCCAGATCATTCAAGTTGTTTTTGAAGGATTCCAGTTATTTTTTAAGCATTCAAGTCATTCTCAAGGTCATTCAATTCATCCTTAAGTTCATTAAAGTCATTCTAAGTCATTTACTTTTTATTTATTTAAGTCATTTCAGGCAATTTTTCGGTCATTTTAGTTTATCTTTAAGAATTTCATGTCAATCCTACATTCACGCATTCATTCATTACACGAAACCACGCGACTAATGGCTATCGGCCTTGTTTTTTTTTTTTTACGAAGGGTAACACATGTGCAATCTTTAAAAATTGTGTATACGGCACAATCACATTTACACAGCAGCTTTCACCTGATCACGAAGTTAAGCAACGATGACCCTGGCATATACCAGATGGGTGACCATTTGGAAAGACTAGAGGCTGTATGTCCCGCGCACGTGTAGAAATTCCTAAATTGATATCTGGGGGTACGTTTAACTCAAGTGAGGGGATACACGTCCGAATCAAGACGGAAGGTAACGGGAAACTACCGTCTTTACTTGTCTTAGAACTGCACGACTATGTTACCCTCTCTTCCGTTTGCCTGCTTCCCAATATGGTCGTCTTCAAGTCCAACATAAACAAGTTCTTGGTGAGCCGTTCCCCTTAAGTAATCTAATTTACCAAATTTAAACTTTTAACGATTACTACGATATTGTTCGATTCACTGCCGTGAACGCATTAACACTTATCCTCGAGTGGCCTTTAGGTCTTGATAAAGGGTGACTTATTTGTAAAAAAAAAATAATAAATAAAAATAAGAAGCTTTAATAAGTCTGGTAATAGTCTCCCCTTGGAATTCTTCGAAAGTGAAAAAAAAAAAAAATTGTCCTCTAAACCTACAATGCACAAGTGACGACGTTTTTTTTTGTTTTTTTTTGTTATTTTTACTTTATTTTTTACATCATATAAAAATGATAAACATTAGCCGACATAGCTATAGGCCTTACAAGCAAGTTTAGAAATTCCAATCTTTGACTAGAGATGAACTCTTCTCAAACAATGTGGCCCTCTACACCTCTCTCCCTGGTTTCTGTCTTGACTTGAAACCAAATTTACCATCTGGAAGGGCAAAGGTTAAAAATATGAATTGATTTCTACCTCCAACCCTTCGCCTCCCTCCCCCTACAAAAAATATACATGCAAAGATTCCCATAAGTATTACTTCTCATCCTTATCCCCCGTTTCTTTTTTTATTTCACAATATGATTTCCTCTTTATGATTGTGAGTTGGCGAAAGGGTGGTGTGTGAGATGTTCTGCTTAGAGGAAGATAAATATTATCTATAAGATTTTTCCCGCTCCCTTTCATGCAACCTGTAACCTCTGAAGAGTTTTGGAATTTTTCTCTCGATGGAAAATTGCCAATGTTCAATCAAATAAAGTCTCACGAAATCTACAACCTCCTTCCCCTCCCCCCTCTTTCCTTTCCCGTACGAATGATTCGTTATTTTTTTATGTGAAAATCACAACTACAAAAAGTATTAAACAAAAAAATTCTCAATTTTGAATAGGAAAAAAAAAAAAACACATAAAAAAAAAGTCTCAGAAAAGTGTTTTAAATTTGGTTAGGAAAAAAGTCACAGAAAAGTATCTAAGAAGATACTCTATTTTGAAACTGATAAAAAAGTCACAGAAAAGTATCTAAGAAGATACTCTATTTTGAAACTAATAAAAAAGTCACAGAAAAGTATCTAAGAAGATACTCTATTTTGAAACTGATAAAAAAGTCACAGAAAAGTATCTAAGAAGATACTCTATTTTGAAACTGATAAAAAAGTCACAGAAAAGTATCTAAGAAGATACTCTATTTTGAAACTGATAAAAAAGTCACAGAAAAGTATCTAAGAAGATACTCTATTTTGAAACTGATAAAAAAGTCACAGAAAAGTATCTAAGAAGATACTCTATTTTGAAACTGATAAAAAAGTCACAGAAAAGTATCTAAGAAGATACTCTATTTTGAAACTGATAAAAAAGTCACAGAAAAGTATCTAAGAAGATACTCTATTTTGAAACTGATAAAAAGTCACAGAAAAGTATCTAAGAAGATACTCTATTTTGAAACTAATAAAAAAGTCACAGAAAAGTATCTAAGAAGATATTCTATTTTGAAACTGATAAAAAAGTCACAGAAAAGTATCTAAGAAGATACTCTATTTTGAAACTGATAAAAAAGTCACAGAAAAGTATCTAAGAAGATACTCTATTTTGAAACTGATAAAAAAGTCACAGAAAAGTATCTAAGAAGATACTCTATTTTGAAACTGATAAAAAAGTCACAGAAAAGTATCTAAGAAGATACTCTATTTTGAAACTGATAAAAAAGTCACAGAAAAGTATCTAAGAAGATACTCTATTTTGAAACTGATAAAAAAGTCACAGAAAAGTATCTAAGAAGATACTCTATTTTGAAACTGATAAAAAAGTCACAGAAAAGTATCTAAGAAGATACTCTATTTTGAAACTGATAAAAAAGTCACAGAAAAGTATCTAAGAAGATACTCTATTTTGAAACTGATAAAAAAGTCACAGAAAAGTATCTAAGAAGATACTCTATTTTGAAACTGATAAAAAAGTCACAGAAAAGTATCTAAGAAGATACTCTATTTTGAAACTAATAAAAAAGTCACAGAAAAGTATCTAAGAAGATATTCTATTTTGAAACTGATAAAAAAGTCACAGAAAAGTATCTAAGAAGATACTCTATTTTGAAACTGATAAAAAAGTCACAGAAAAGTATCTAAGAAGATACTCTATTTTGAAACTGATAAAAAAGTCACAGAAAAGTATCTAAGAAGATACTCTATTTTGAAACTGATAAAAAAGTCACAGAAAAGTATCTAAGAAGATACTCTATTTTGAAACTGATAAAAAAGTCACAGAAAAGTATCTAAGAAGATACTCTATTTTGAAACTGATAAAAAAGTCACCGAAAATATTACAATTAAGGCAGGAAAAAGTCACAGACAGAAAATCGCACAAAATGTCACAATGTTTCGTTATTGTATGTTAATAATTGCATAGTTGCTGTGTGTTATTGGTTTTTACTCTCCAAAAAAAATTTTTTGTATCATCCAAAAGATTTTTTGTATCACACAAAAATATGAGCTTTAACTAATATATAAAAGATATATGTCGGTCTTTCGTCTGCCTGTCTGTTTCCATATTTTCAAACTCAATCTCCTCCGAAACTAAATGTCCCAGAGCGGTGCTAGGGGCCTCAAATAATTGGATTTTTTTTACAGGCCGTTCTTTTATGGGTCTTTAGCTGGTTAAAATTGTTTTTAAAAGTTTAGCATTGTTTTTAAGAGGTTTAAATTGTTTTTAAAAGGTTAAAATTGTTTTTAAAAAGTTAAAATAGTTTTTAAAAGGTTAAAAATGTTTTTAAAAGGTTAAAAATGTTTTTAAAGGGTTAAAATTGTTTTTAAAAGGTTAACATTGTTTTTAAAAGGTTAAAATTGTTTTTAAAAGGTTGACATTGTTTTTAAGGGGTTTAAATTGTTTTTAAAAGGTTAAAATAGTTTTTTAAAAATCAAAAATAGTTTTTAAAAGGTTAAAAATGTTTTTAAAAGGTTAAACATGTTTTTAAAGGGTTAAAATTGTTTTTAAAAGGTTAAAAACGGGTCAAAATTGAAAAATATTGTCAAACATTTTGTACATTCATCTTAGTTTATTTTTAATTTTTAATCAGTTAATATGCGTGTCACGTTGTTAAAGTGGTAACGTCACCAGCTTTGAATGCTACAGTTTCAGTTTCGATTCTGGCTAATGGCACCTAAATACATTGTTTTTAGTTTGAAAATCACGACTCTATAATAATATATACGAAATTTAGACAAATTAAAATATCATATTTAAGCGCATTTTACGCCCGGCCAAAGCCGAGCTCCCACTTCCCTGCTAGTCAATCTCTACTATTATATAAAAGGAACTTTGTTTGTGTGTATATGCGTGCGTGTATGTGAGTGAGTGAGTTTTCTATAGACTCCACAACGGCTGGGCCGATTTTTATGAAATTTCACACAAATGTACTTTATGTCCCTGGCAATGTTCATAGATAGGTTTTGTCTGGAATGTCATCGATAATATCGATAATCGATAATTGAAAAAATCCTATGAAGGAAGGAAAGGCAATTTTGACTTAAGTTAACACCTTATACAGCCTAACACGACAAATGCATTTGAGGTATTTTATTACCGCACAAGCCGAAAGGATAAGCATATAAAATCAACAGTAGATTCTTTGATATAAAAGGGGCGCGTTTGAAATGAATGTTTCTCTTTAGAACACAACTGAAGCATGATACTTGACTTTCGCATTTTAAACTTTAATTCAAGCCGTTATATATAAAAATAATTTTATAAAATCAACAATAGGTTCTCTACAGTGCAATGTAGATTACAATGTATTATGGAATAATTCAGTGCGGGTAAAGCTTCCTCCCAATGGGTCTCAAACCAGAGCAGACAATCAATAGATTCGATTGGAAAATGGATGATTTCACCGATGTCGAACAACAATAAAAATATGGGAATGCTCATCATTCAATCCCGGGCAACATCAGGTCTCCCTGCTAGTTCAATTCATATCTCATTTTGAGGAATTTCCACGGGTCCTGCTAGTACCAATGATTGGAGAATAAAGATTTATCTTCGCAGTACAAGGTCAAAATAATGGATCCACATTCAGGATCAAATGATCCCCATAATTTAACTATTGATTATTGATCTTTTCCTATTGTTTATTGGTCATCGATTGTTTCAAAAGATCGAATAGTGATTTACCAAATCTTCTCTTATAAAAGAAACTTGGCCTTCGGTTTGTATTGAGTGATCGGTATGAATCTCATCCGAAATAAACAATCAATTTCCTCTTTTTGAATGAATCCATTTTTTGGGGGGCAATGAAATACCGAGAAATAAGAATTAGAAAAAAAATTAATGGATAGTTTGTAGTTTAGTAGTAAAACATAAAATTGTTACCAGCATAGCTACTACTACTACTACTACTACTACTACTACTACTACTAGTGAAATACTATTATTACTACTACAAATACTACTTCTAAAATACTATTACTACTACAAATACTACTTCTAAAATACTATTATTACTACTACAAATACTACTTCTTAAATACTATTATTACTACTACAAATACTACTTCTGAAATACTATTATTACTACTACAAATACTACTTCTAAAATACTATTATTACTACTACAAATACTACTTCTAAAATACTATTATTACTACTACAAATACTACTTCTTAAATACTATTATTACTACTACAAATACTACTTCTAAAATACTATTATTACTACTACAAATACTACTTCTGAAATACTATTATTACTACTACAAATACTACTTCTAAAATACTATTATTACTACTACAAATACTACTTCTGAAATACTATTATTACTACTACAAATACTACTTCTAAAATACTATTATTACTACTACAAATACTACTTCTAAAATACTATTATTACTACTACAAATACTACTTCTTAAATACTATTATTACTACTACAAATACTACTTCTAAAATACTATTATTACTACTACAAATACTACTTCTTAAATACTATTATTACTACTACAAATACTACTTCTTAAATACTATTATTACTACTACAAATACTACTTCTAAAATACTATTATTACTACTACAAATACTACTTCTTAAATACTATTATTACTACTACAAATACTACTTCTAAAATACTATTATTACTACTACAAATACTACTTATAAAATACTATTATTACTACTACAAATACTACTTCTAAGATACTATTATTACTACTACAAATACTACCTCTGAAATACTATTATTACTACTACAAATACTACTTCTTAAATACTATTATTACTACTACAAATACTACTTCTTAAATACTATTATTACTACTACAAATACTACTTCTAAAATACTATTATTACTACTACAAATACTACTTCTAAAATACTATTATTACTACTACAAATACTACTTATAAAATACTATTATTACTACTACAAATACTACTTCTAAAATACTATTATTACTACTACAAATACTACTTCTAAAATACTACTATTACTACTACTACTACTACTACTACTGAAATACTATTATTACTACTACAAATACTACTTCTACTGAAATACTATTATTACTACTACAAATACTACTTCTAAAATACTATTATTACTACTACAAATACTACTTCTAAAATACTATTATTACTACTACAAATACTACTTCTAAAATACTATTATTACTACTACAAATACTACTTATAAAATAATATTATTACTACTACAAATACTACTTCTAAAATACTATTACTACTACTACAAATACTACTTCTAAAATACTACTATTACTACTACAAATTCTACTTCTAAAATACTATTATTACTACTACAAATACTACTTATAAAATACTATTATTACTACTACAAATACTACTTATAAAATACTATTACTACTACTACAAATACTACTTATAAAATACTATTATTACTACTACAAATACTACTTCTAAAATACTACTATTACTACTACAAATACTACTACTAAAATACTATTATTACTACTACAAATACTACGTCTAAAATACTATTATTACTACTACAAATAGTACTTCTAAAATACTATTATTACTACTACAAATACTACTTCTAAAATACTATTACTACAACTACAAATACTACTTCTAAAATACTATTATTACTACTACAAATACTACTTATAAAATAATATTATTACTACTACAAATTCTACTTCTAAAATACTATTATTACTACTACAAATACTACTTATAAAATAATATTATTACCACTACAAATACTACTTCTAAAATACTATTACTACTACTACAAATACTACTTCTAAAATACTACTATTACTACTACAAATTCTACTTCTAAAATACTATTATTACTACTACAAATTCTACTTCTAAAATACTATTATTACTACTACAAATACTACTTATAAAATACTATTATTACTACTACAAATACTACTACTAAAATACTATTATTACTACTACAAATACTACTACTAAAATACTATTATTACTACTACAAATACTACTTCTAAAATACTATTATTACTACTACAAATACTACTTATAAAATAATATTATTACTACTACAAATACTACTTATAAAATACTATTATTACTACTACAAATACTACTTATAAAATACTATTATTACTACTACAAATACTACTTATAAAATAATATTATTACTACTACAAATACTACTTCTAAAATACTATTATTACTACTACAAATACTACTACTAAAATACTATTATTACTACTACAAATACTACTTATAAAATAATATTATTACTACTACAAATACTACTTATAAAATACTATTATTACTACTACAAATACTACTTATAAAATACTATTATTACTACTACAAATACTACTTATAAAATAATATTATTACTACTACAAATACTACTTCTAAAATACTATTATTACTACTACAAATACTACTACTAAAATACTATTATTACTACTACAAATACTACTTATAAAATAATATTATTACTACTAGAAATTCTACTTCTAAAATAATATTATTACTACTACAAATAGTACTTATAAAATACTATTATTACTACTACAAATTCTACTTCTAAAATAATATTATTACTACTACAAATTCTACTTCTAAAATACTATTATTACTACTACAAATACTACTTATAAAATACTATTATTACTACTACAAATTCTACTTCTAAAATAATATTATTACTACTAGAAATTCTACTTCTAAAATAATATTATTACTACTACAAGTACTACTTATAAAATAATATTACTACTACTACTGCAGATACTACTTCTAAGATACTATTATTACTACTACAAATTCTACTTCTAAAATACTATTATTACTACTACAAATACTACTTATAAAATACTATTATTACTACTACAAATTCTACTTCTAAAATAATATTATTACTACTACAAGTACTACTTATAAAATAATATTACTACTACTACTGCAGATACTACTTCTAAGATACTATTATTACTACTACAAATTCTACTTCTAAAATACTATTATTACTACTACAAATACTACTTATAAAATACTATTATTACTACTAGAAATTCTACTTCTAAAATAATATTATTACTACTACAAGTACTACTTATAAAATAATATTACTACTACTACTGCAGATACTACTTCTAAGATACTATTATTACTACTACAAATACTACTTCTAAAATACTATTATTACTACTACAAATACTACTTCTAAAATACTATTATTACTACTACAAATACTACTTCTAAAATACTATTATTACTACTACAAATACTACTACTAAAATACTATTATTACTACTACAAATACTACTTATAAAATAATATTATTACTACTAGAAATTCTACTTCTAAAATAATATTATTACTACTACAAATAGTACTTATAAAATACTATTATTACTACTACAAATTCTACTTCTAAAATACTATTATTACTACTACAAATTCTACTTCTAAAATACTATTATTACTACTACAAATACTACTTATAAAATACTATTATTACTACTACAAATTCTACTTCTAAAATAATATTATTACTACTAGAAATTCTACTTCTAAAATAATATTATTACTACTACAAGTACTACTTATAAAATAATATTACTACTACTACTGCAGATACTACTTTTAAAATACTACTATTGCTATAACAAATATTACTTCTAAAATGCTACTATTCAAAATACTACTTCAGAAATACTACTACTACTACAAATACTGCTTATAAAATACTACTATTACTACTACAAATACTACTACTAATATACTACTATCACTAGCTAAAATGATACTACTACTAAAATACTACTATTATTACAAGAAATACTACTACTAAGTTAATATTACTATCACTAGTATAAATACTACTATTAAAAAACTACTACTATTACTAGTAGAAATACTATTATTACAAACATTACTACAAAAATACTACTATAAAAATGATAATATTACTATTAAAAATATATGTATTAATGCAATTACAACATCAAAAAATACTACTGCTATAACTACTCAAATATTACTAGTCCCATTACAAATGATACTTCCAAGAAATCTACTACTAATACTACTATTAAAATAACAGCTAGTATTACCAGTACAAATATTACTACTGCTACACTGATGAACCCGTGGCATAGTGGATGAAATATTTGGTAAAATTCAGTTTTTACAAACAAATATTACCACTACTAAAATACTATTACTACTACACATATTACTAGCTAACTATTACTATCACTAATATAAATACTACTACTTAAAATACTACAACTATTACTTGTTGTAATACGATTGCTTTTAACAATACTATTATTACTGCTACTAAAAATACTATTACTACAACTAAAATTCTACTATTATTACTAGTCTAAATACTGTTGCTGCTAACAATACTATTAGTATTGCCACAAATACTACTACTACTAAAATGCTACTATTACTACTAAGAATGCATCTACTAATACAATTACTACTACAAATACTACTAAACCTAAAAATACTACTACTGCTACAAGTACTACTTACAGTATTAGTTCCATTACAAATGCTAATTCCAAGACATCTACTACTAATACTACTATAAAAACAACGACTAGTACTACCAGTTCAAATACTACTACTGCTACACGGATGGATCGGTGACATAGTGGATGAGGTATTTGGTAAAATTTCGCGTTCGATCCTCAGTGAGAATGATATTCAAAAATACAATTGCGAATTACTTAGAACGCTTATCCAATCATGGCTGATGGAACAAGAACATGCTACCCTCATGGATTAAAGAAAGGGTTCAATTCACAATTCTATGCAGATTTTGGCAGAATGATTCCCGAGTTTGTCAAGACACATTTCTCTTTTACACAGGAATCACCACTTATCAAGGCCCATAGGCCACTCAAGGATAAGGGCTAATGGGTATACATTAGTCAATGTGATTATAGCGTAGTAAACATAAGTAGTGGGAATTTTGTAAATTGGATTACTTAGGGGGACGGTTCATCAAGAACTTGTTTACATTGGACTTGAAGACAATCAGATTGTAGTCAGCTGGAAAGCAGGCAATCGGAAGAGAGTTACACAGGCATGCAGTTCTAAGAAAGAAGCTTTGTTCATGAAATTTACATTTAGGTCTACGCACAGATAAAGAGTGTGGGAAATTATTGATAGTGGTTTTGGCTAGACGAGTGTTTTTCATGAAAGTTTGGCGAGGAGTGACCATGGATTGAAACTCAGCTGAGCACTTGCCATGAAAATAACGATAAAGCAGAGACAGGCTCACAACGTCTCTTCTGTGGGAAAGAGGTTGCAGGGAAGAGAAAATGACATCTCCCACTAGGCTACAAAGTCTATTTTGAACTCTGTCAAGGCAGGACAAGCTGCTTGTAGAAGCTCCTGCCCAGATGTGGCAACAGTACTTCATCGTTGGCCATACCTGGCTTTTTATAGGTAGAGAACTGCATCAGCAGTGAGATATCTACTGGAGTGGTTGAAGGATCTCACCATTTTTCCAGTGACCTTGGTAATGCATTTGATATATGTGTTCCATTTCAGGTCAGGAGTAAAGGGCAAGCCTAGGAGTTTGTCAAAACATGAAGCCTGACCAAGACGAGAGCCATTCATTGCAACCGATGTCAGATTGGCATCAGAGCGTAATAATAAAGTATGGGCTGCTGTGTCTGTTACTAGTTTACCATTCTTAAGAAAAAGAGTTCTTACTTACTTTGCCTCTCCAAAAAGGCAGAATTAGACACCAGGGTCGTTTTTTTATGTGGAGAAAAGGAAGAAAAAATAAAAAAATTGTCTCAGTCATGAAGGATTTCTCATCTACTGACTGAGAACAAAAAAACTGAAGTGTAGCATCAGACAAGATACTACACTTTGATCTTGGCCCGAAGAGTTCAAAAAAGAGTTGCCAACCAAATACCGTATATATTTTGTGTATGTCGATCTTGTGTATAAGTGAAGTGTATTTTAAGACCGAAAATTGTGTCATTTAGGTATTACCTGTGTACATACGGCATAATCACGTTGACACACCGGTTCCTGCTGGATCACCGAAGTTAAGCAACGTTGAACCTGGTCAGTACTAAATGGGTGACCATTTGGGACTTCCAGGTGCTGTATGTGCTCTCCGCTTATTTCGGCATTGTTTCCAGTCGTCCTTGTATTCTCCTTGCTACTGGACTCAAACAGTGCCGATTCAGGAGAGGTGCGGTTGGAGATTGCGCAACATTTGCTTCACAATTACACACACTACTGCCCCTACAGAGGGTATCCTTTGTCTTTCAAGACTAAACAGAAGCATGGATGGATGAACCTGTGTATAAGTCGACTGTAGATTCAAGACAAGTTAAATGGTCCGTCTCATGGTTCTTTTTTTGCAGAGATAATTTCCTTTTTGGGGTTTTTATTTATTTATTTATTTATTTTTTTTTTTTGTAAGACATATTATAAATTATTTCTTGGCATCCACAAGCGATAATGCGCAAATGTAGTCGATTCGATTTTCATATATAAAACCAACCTGCTGCACACTTACATGCAACGAATGCAAATGTTACTAATCAGACATTCTGTTCAATGACATGCTGCAGATTACAGGTGCAATTATCGTTTTCATATATAATTTATGTCACGTACCATAATAATGTCAACGCACACATTGCATGAGCCGTAATATACCGCAATAATGTGAATGCATGTGTTAATTTTTTATTTTTTTTTTATTACATTTTCACCCCAAACAAGGCAAATTGCCACTTTGGTGTAGGGGGCTACTATCAGGGGCAGCAACTACTGGGGTACTATGTAGGGATTTGGGCAGCAAGATGTTGGTTCACGTTGCGCTTGAACTTCTGCATGTCAGTACAGTTGGGGAAGCAGTGACCTGGAATGGAATTCCAAAGTCTAGCGGTTCTGGGGAAGAAACTACTGGAGTAGAAAGATCTTTTACATCTAGGGATCTCTACAGTGTGGGGGTGGGATTTTGCAGCTTGTCCGGTCTGTCGAAGGTGTTCACGTCGTGGGGGCACAAGTGCTTGCAGTTCATCAGAGCATTCACCATTAAAATACTTGTAGAACAGGCAGAGGGATGCAACGTTTTGTCGAGGGGACAGAGGCTGAAGCTTAGATGCCAGTTCAGGGCCTATCAGATTTGCGACTCTCTTTTGAACCTTGTCAAGGAGCGAGAGACTAGTAGCCGATGCACCAGTCCAAATATGACAGCAATACTCCATACATGGGTGAATGGTTGCCTTATAGAGGTACAGGATACTTTCGGGTGTTAGTAGTTTTCTAGCACGGTAGAGAGAGCCAACCTTCCTTGCAGCGGCCCTGGCAATGCCTTCGATGTAATTGTTCCAACTCATGTTTACTGTGAACGTTAGGCCAAGGAGCTTGAAAGACGTACTCTCAGATAAAGAGTCGTTGGCCATTGCTATAGGTGGTAGAGAAGGTTTCTTGTAATTATTGAATGAAACTAGTTTAGTCTTGGCGGCATTGAACGTGACCATCCATTTTTGTCCCCATTCTACTACTGATTGGAGGTCATCCTCTAGTGTTTCTGCCATTTCTTTAGATATATGTTCATTTGTTTTCCTGTCGTGCCTGTTATAGAGTGTGGTATCATCAGCATATATACCCATCTCGGAGGCAATTTTGTCGTGCCACTAAATGGTTTCAAATAGTTCTCATTAAATTGTTAAAACTTGTTGAACTTAGGGAGAACGACAGATCATAAACACTACATTTCCATATACATTATTTTAATTGGAATTCCTTATTGAGATGAGTATTATTTATTAATTTATTTTATTGCGGACTATTATCCTCATCTTTATTAGTTGTTGTTTTATGATGTTTCGGCCAACCATTCCTCCGGCCTTCGTCAGGTGGTAACCGCTGTGGGATAGGAACTCCGAATCTCCTAACTGCATTCTCAGCAATTACTGCCATCCGTAGTTGTTGTCGTCTCATCACCAAGTAAACCTCTGGCCGGCTTTGGGTAGATGTAAACCGCTATCTTTAGACAATTCTCACCTGGAACGATTGAATCAATGTATCTATCCACTGTGCCACGGGCCCCGAAGGCAATCAAGGCTGGATTTTTTGGTCTTATAAATACACGATTATTTATCTGATCTTCCATCATCGGGTCCGTACCAAATGGTATATATATTATTCAATTGGGATTCATTATTGAGATGAGTTTTATTTATTAATTTATTTTTTATGGACTATTATCCTCATCTTTCTTAGTTCTTGTTTCACGACGTTCGGCCAACTATTCCGCTGGCCTTCGTCAGGTTACTACATTTCCTAACCTACTAAAAAAAACGTCATATCATCACCGAATACATCGTATCGAACTTAGGCCTATAGCCACGTCTAGAGAGTGCTATTTCAATCATTATTAAGCCTCCCACTGAAAACCCGTGTGTGCTTACATGCTGGCAAACTCACTGCAGTGGTGTTCGGAAGGAGTGCGATTAATTACTAGGGTTACCGGTATATACTGAGTACACAAACAAAATGGCGCTTTCTATGTTATGATTGAGTGGTAAATCGCTCTTTAGCAACATTTTCAAAAACATTGCCTATGTATAAGTCGCACCGCCCCCAAATAACCTTAAAATCATCTCCCAGAAATTTGACTTATTCACAAGTATATATGGTCCAGCATTGTAAGCTTAGCTTCAACCTCTGTCCCATCGACAGAATGTTGCATCCTTCTGACTGTTTTACAAGTATTTTAATGGAAGGTGCTCAGATGAACTACAAGCCCTTGTACTCCCTCAACATAAATTCCCCTGACAAACCCAACAAGCAGCAACATTCCACACCTACACAGTAGAGATCCCTAGATGACCCCTAGATGATCCCTAGATGATCCATAGATGCCAGAAAGCCTTCTAGTCTAATAGTTTCTTCCCTAAGCCTGCTAGACTTCGGAATTCCCTTCTCGGTTCCTGCTTTCCTAACTGTTCTGACATGCAGAAGTTCAAGTGTAATGTACCTATTTACTATGCCTCCCCACGGTACAGAGTTAAACACCAGGGTCGTTTTTTAACGTGGAGAAAAGGTACAAAAATAAAAATTGTCTCAGTCGTGAAGAATTTCTCCTCCACCGAAAGAGAACAAGAAAATGAAGTGCAGCATCTGAAGAACAGATTTGGTTTATTTGCTTCCCCACCGAGCAAATTAGGCACAAGGCCGATTTTTAATGTGAGGAGTGAAGGGATGGGGAAGGGAAAAAAGGGGACCAGCTCCCGAGAGGTGGGAAATGGGTGCTGGTTAAAGGTCAAGCATGTGGGGTTGCCCCCACATCTGGTCTTTGCTAGTCATAGCTTGCAGTATCTGCCGGAACAGATGGTATTTATTTGCTCCCCCACCGAGCAAATTAGGCACAAGGCCGATTTTTAATGTGAGGACTGAAGGGGAAATGGGGAACAACTCCCCGGGGAGTAGGGGAGCTGGATAGTGACAATTGGTATGAAGGGTTACCCCTACATTGACCAAGGTCTTATATGTGGGGTTGCCCCCACATATGGTCTTTGCTTGCAGTATCTGCCGGAACAGATGGTATTTATTTGCTCCCCCACCGAGCAAATTAGGCACAAGGCCGATTTTTAATGTGAGGAGTGAAGGGGAAATGGGGACCAACTCCCCGAGGAGTAGGGGAGCAGGATAGTTACAATTGGTATGAAGGGTTGCCCCTACATTGACCAAGGTCTTATATGTGGGGTTGCCCCCACATATGGTCTTTGCTTGCAGTATCTGTCGGAACAGATGGTATTTATTTGCTCCCCCACCGAGCAAATAAGGCACAAGGCCGATTTTTAATGTGAGGAGTGAAGGGAGGGGGAAGGGAAAAAGGGGACCAGCTCCCAAGAGGTGGGAAATGGGAGCTGGTTAAAGGTCAGGCATGTGGGGTTGCCCCCACATCTGGTCTTTGCTAGTCATAGCTAGTCATAGCTAGTCATAGCTTGCAGTATCTGTCGGAACAGATGGTATTTATTTGCTCCCCCACCGAGCAAATTAGGCACAAGGCCGATTTTTAATGTGAGGAGTGAAGGGGAAATGGGGACCAACTCCCCGGGGAGTAGGGGAGCTGGATAGTGACAATTGGTATGAAGGGTTGCCCCTACATTGACCAAGGTCTTATATGTGGGGTCGCCTCCACATATGGTGTTTGCTTGCAGTATCTGTCGGAACAGATGGTATTTATTTGCTCCCCCACCGAGCAAATAAGGCACAAGGCCAATTTTTAATGTGAGGAGTGAAGGGAGGGGGAAGGGAAAAAGGGGACCAGCTCCCAAGAGGTGGGAAATGGGAGCTGGTTAAAGGTCAGGCATGTGGGGTTGCCCCCACATCTGGTCTTTGCTAGTCATAGCTAGTCATAGCTAGTCATAGCTTACAGTATCTGCCGGAACAGATGGTATTTATTTGCTCCCCCACCGAGCAAATTAGGCACAAGGCCAATTTTTAATGTGAGGAGTGAAGGGAGGGGGAAGGGAAAAAGGGGACCAGCTCCCGAGAGGTGGGAAATGGGAGCTGGTTAATGGTCAGGCATGTGGGGTTGCCCCCACACCTGGTCTTTGCTAGTCATAGCTAGTCATAGCTTGCAGTATCTGCCGGAACAGATGGTATTTATTTGCTCCCCCACCGAGCAAATTAGGCACAAGGCCGATTTTTAATGTGAGGAGTGAAGGGAGGGGGAAGGGGAAAAGGGGACCAGCTCCCGAGAGGTGGGAAATGGGAGCTGGTTAAAGGTCAGGCATGTGGGGTCGCCCCCACATCTGGTCTTTGCTAGTCATAGCTAGTCATAGCTAGTCATAGCTTGCAGTATCTGCCGGAACAGATGGTATTTATTTGCTCCCCCACCGAGCAAATTAGGCACAAGGCCGATTTTTAATGTGAGGAGTGAAGGGAGGGGGAAGGGAAAAAGGGGACCAGCTCCCGAGAGGTGGGAAATGGGAGCTGGTTAAAGGTCAGGCATGTGGGGTTGCCCCCACATCCGGTCTTTGCTAGTCATAGCTAGTCATAGCCAGTCATAGCTTGCAGTATCTGCCGGAACAGATACTACACTTTGATACTGGCCAAAAGGCCAAGTTCAAGTGTAATGTAAACAGACATCTCGTTGCTCATCTCCCTACATAGTATCTCTGCAAATTATGTCCCAGCTAGTAGCTGCTCATATCAAAGTGGCACTGTAATAAGTGTTTTGGGTGAAAATGCAATAAAAAAGTAAAAATACGAATTATCAATCCTCATCTAAAAATTGCCGCAAAGAAGGTGGACCCCATCCGCCGTGATAAAAAAAACTATTCATACCTGCTCATATCTTGTAATTCTACAAACCGACTGTTTGCTCGTGCATCGAATATTATTGCGATATATGAGCTGAAGCATCTGACTCTGAGACAGAGTCCAAAAAAGAATCTTTATTCTAATAGATCCCACACTGTCACCCAAGATCCAACCTCTGTCCCATCGCCACAATGTTCCATATCTGTGCTTATTTTACAAGTACTTTAATGGAATGTGTCCTGTCAAAGTAAATACCGTTGATTAAACCAACAAGAAGCAAAATCCCCCTCCTTCAGTGTTAAGGTATCTAGGGGCTGGAAAGCTTTCTACAGTAATAGTTTCTGCACTCGCATACTTTGGAATTTCATCCATGTTTCCTGCTTCCCACACTGTATTAAAATGATGAAATATTAAATCTAATGCTGAGATATTTTTTCTGCATAACTCCCTACATAATGTCTATGAAACTCTGGTTCCAAATAATACCAAATAATATAAAATAATGCCAAAAATGTCAAATGATACCAAATGATACAAAATAATACAAAATAATGCCAAATAATACCATATAAAAGCAAATAATACTAAATAATGCAGATAATACCAAATAATAGCAAATAATAGCAAATAATACTAAATAATGCAGATAATACCAAATAATACCAAATAATGCTAAATAATACCAAAAAATAGCAAATAATAGCAAATAATACCAAATAATGCCAAATAATACCAAATAATGCTAAATAATACCAAATAATGACAAATATTACCAAATAATACCAAATAATAATAAATAATGTCAAATAATACCAAAAATTATCTGCAATTTGCAATTTTACCTTTTTCGAATTCATTGCTTGGAGGAAAGTCATTTTTGGCAACGTGTCATTGATAGAAGCACAAACAAAAAACACATGTCGTGTTTCTGAATTTCTTAGATGAGGATTGATAATATATATATATATATATATATATATATATATAATGTGTATATATATATAATGTTTATGTATATATAAATACATATATTAAGATGAGTATTGGCTGAAGAGAGCTTGATATGGATATCTAAAACGGGCTCTAATTATCGGGTTTGAAACCGACGGTACCAATGACATATCTCATCTAAAACTTTCTGTAAAGAAAATATAACTAAATATTTCGTGTTTCTGAATTTCTTAGATGAGGATTTATATATATATATATATATATATATTAAGATAATTATTGACTGAAGAGAGCTTGATATGGGTATCTAAATTAATCCTAATTATCAGGTTTGAAACCGACGGTACCAATAACTTAGCCCATCTAAAACTTTCTGTAAACAAAATATAAATAATACGCTTTTATTTTCGGATTTTCCTTATAAGTGAGCACTCTGCTGGATTTCTTTTTCAAAAAGAAAAAAAAAAAAAAAATATATATATATATATATATATATATATATATATATATATATATATATATGAATAATAGCAATAATGCCAAATAATGCTAAATAATACCAAGTATTACCAAATAATGCTAAATAATGCCAAATAGTAGCAATAATGGCAAATAATGCCAAATAATATCAAGTATTACCAAATAATGCCAAATAATAGCAATAATTCCAAATAATGCCAAATAATGCCAAATAATGCCAAGTATTACCAAATAATGCCAAATAATTCCAAATAATGCTAAATAATGCCAAATAATGCCAAGTACTACGAAATAATTCCAAATAATGTCAAATGATAAGTTGTAAAATATCTTTTTTATGGTGAATACAAAAGAAATGACAAAAAATTCATCCTAAAATATTTCTTAGTTTTGAAATTTTGTTATGTTTTTAATAAAAGTCTTTTTTTTTAATTTTTAAAATTATCTGCAATTTGCAATTAACTCACTAAATCTAAGCCTACAAAATCACACAAAATAACTTCCAAAAATAACCTTGGTTTTAGGATTTTGTCATGTTTGAAAGTGGAAGCCTATTTTAATTGTTATAACAATTCGTAATTTGCAATTAACTCACCAAATCAAACGTCTGTTACCAAACTTCAAAATGGCTGTGCATCGGATGAAAAGTAATGTTTTACCAAAAAAAAAAAATGCGTTTTTTTTTTTTAATTCACTCAAAACTGAATATGTCGAAAAAGCATTGCGAACCGAACGGAAGACTCGCAATAATGATAACTATCGTCTGCCATTATGTGATCAAAGTGATTATTTGAAGACACCAAGGCAGTAAATGTGTTGCCTTACTTAGCAATGTGAACCTACCAACCCAGCCTCCGCGATGCGCCATTATTTTTGGCATCTTTTCAAATTACTCGTTCATTGATATTTTAATGTAAGAAGCTCAGACTCCGACTCATTAGACTGATTGCATTTAATTAATGTCTTGGAGGTTTTATAGATTTCACTTTTTTTACCTTTTTCGAATTCATTGCTTGGAGGAAAGTCATTTTTGGCAACGTGTCATTGATAGAAGCACAAACAAAAAACACATGTCGTGTTTCTGAATTTCTTAGATGAGGATTGATAATATATATATATATATATATATATATATATATATATATATATATATATATATATATATATAATGTGTATATATATATAATGTTTATGTATATATAAATACATATATTGAGATGAGTATTGGCTGAAGAGAGCTTGATATGGGTATCTAAAACGGGCTCTAATTATCGGTTTTGAAACCGACGGTACCAATGACATATCTCATCTAAAACTTTCTGTAAAGAAAATATAACTAAATATGTCGTGTTTCTGAATTTCTTAGATGAGGATATATATATATATATATATATATATATATATATATATATATATATATATATATATATATATATAAATATATTAAGATAATTATTGGCTGAAGAGAGCTTGATATGGGTATCTAAATTAATCCTAATTATCAGGTTTGAAACCGACGGTACCAATAACTTAGCCCATCTAAAACTTTCTGTAAACAAAATAATACGCTCTTATTTTCGGATTTTCCTTATAAGTGAGAACTCTGCTGGATTTCTTTTTCAAAAAAAAAAAAAAAAAAAAAAAAAAAAATATATATATATATATATATATATATATATATATATATATATATATATATATATATATATATATATATATATACACACACAAAAGGATATTAATGATTTTCATCATGGCCAACGTCGACACACCCACAACAACTTCAAAAATAAAAGAACGGATAAAAACATGTAAATGTAATAATCCTCCCCAAGAAGAATTAGTACGTCATACCCTCTCCACCAAATATATGCGCGCGCACACACACACACACGCGCGCACGCGCGCACACACACATACATGTGTGCGCGTGTGTACGCGCATATAATTAAATACGTATATATATATATATATATATATATATATATATATATATATATATATATATATATATATATATATATTGTAATGTAAATTTATAAATTAATTAAATAAAAAAAACCCCAAAAAATGCAACTTCCATACCATTTTGTAAATCATACTTTTAAACAATTATACATTTATTTTAGCTACGTTCTTAACACGTTAAAAACATTTTTTTTTACACACGAGACGCTTTACTATTTTAATTTAAATCTTGTTTGAACTGAAGCAAATAAAAACATCCAGATTTTAAACGAAACAGTTTACAAAAACTGCCTGAAAACGACTGAAGAAAATCAGTTGAAAGTACTTGCAAAAAAAACAAACAAAAACAGATTGACGAAAACGACTAAGTAATTTTTTTACTCAAATCGACTGAGATATTAGAACGACCATACGAAAAATGGGAAATTATAAAAAAAAAAACCCAAAAAAAACGATTAAGCAGAAACACTCCATAATATTCAATAATGCCTGTCTAAATGAAAACATGCTGCTTAAATACAATATATATATATATATATATATATATATATATATATATATATATATATATATACAAATATATATATACACACATATATATATACACACACATATATATATACCCACATATGTATATACACACACACATATATATATATTCATCGACATACAGAAATGTTTTGTTGTTCTACCCATCAATCCACGGGAGCGGCACCCGCAAATAACCTCGCCAAATATCTACTTTAAACAAACATTCATCCACCACTTTTATAGTACTCAAACCGCTTATTTAGAAACAAACAGAAAGACTCGCATTTTTTAGCCAATTATGTAGCGGCTGAGATTATTTACGATAGTGCTCTACCCAAAGAGAGGGTCTTAAAATATATTTGCAGTCATCGACATACAGTAGCGTTTTGTTGTATCACAATTCATCGGTGCCGCTAGACTAGCACCTCTCCCAAGCCGAGGATTGAACCTAGAACCATCACGTTGACAGTCGACGTTTTAGCCCACTAAAAATAAGCAAAAGTTATAACTCGTTAATTTAAAGTGAGTGCTTTAGGCCAAACTGATGACTGAATACGAGTAAATCTGTGTTCATTTTTTTTGTATTAATTACTAATCCATATGAATCCTAAGTTATGCAGCCAATGGATACAATAACACTTCATGAAATACAAATAATTTCTAGGGAAAAGAAATATTTCTTAATCTGCTCTCGGAGTGAAA
>NC_136515.1:18018559-18033559 GCF_053919585.1 Euprymna scolopes
ATGTATCGAGACACAGGAATGGGTATGTTTGATCTGGCAGATCGGGTGTTCATTACAAATGTCGGGTCTGCGTTCGTGCCTGGTCCACAAAGTATGGAAATAAAAAATTTAAAAATGAAAAAAAAAAACGTTTACAAGTGTTTTTGATATAGATGTACGTAATAATACTTTGATAAGTATGTATAACTTAAATAGGGATGGTATAATAAGATTGTGGGGTCTACGTTCGCGCCTGCCCTCCATAGAATGGAAATAGGCACAAGCTTTAATAAAGATTTTCATATCTATCTGCGTAAGTATACTTTGATAATTATGTTTCAGTTTGAAGAAAAATGGTATAATAAAGTTATGGGGTGTTCGTTCGCGCCTGAACTCCATAGAATGGAAATATGCCAGAAAGTTTAACAAGGTTTTTGAATATAGATCCACAGAATATTGTGATAAGTGTTTCAGTGTGAACAGGTATGGTATAATAAATTATGGGGTTTATCTATTTTATTTTTACTTTCATCATATTTTGCTTTGGTTTTGATACCCCCAAATTCGAAGCTATCTCTTTACAACCCTTCCTTTTCATAACCTATCATACTTTCATGAATGAGAGTCCATTTTCTGTAGGCTGTTTTTGAACCCCAGTCAACGATGGGTACATTTGCTAGTATATATATATATATATATATATAATCATCCACATACAGTACTGTTTCGCAGTTTCGCAGCTCATCAGTGCGGCTAGACAATCAACTACCTCAAGCCAGGATCGAAACCCGGCCAGAGCTTCTAACCGTTGCGCTATTCGGCTGCTGCTATGAGGGCAATGAATTAACAATGTTTTGACATTGTCCAAATACCTAAGCTCAATTTGTTTACACAAAGAGCACGGCTTCATGACCTAATTGTAATTTGTACATTACTTCCCAATATGCTCAACCTAAGATAGGGAGCATTATATATATATATATATATATACTTTTGAAGTAAATACTTAAAGTTTACGCATAAATCTATACTTTCATATATTAAATTTATGCGAATAAATGAAGTAGTTATATATATATATATATATATATATATATATATATATATATATATATATATATATATATATATATATATGTATATATATATTTTTATGTATGTATATGTACATGTATATATACAGGACACAATCACGTTTTGACATATCGGTTCTCGACAGATCACCAAAGTTAAGCAACGTTGTGCCTCGCTAGTCCCAGGTGGGTGACCATTTGGGAAGGCTGGGCGCTGTATGTACCACACCCAGCCATAGAAATTTCCAGGTTGGTGTCTGGGTGCACAGTAATTCACTGGAAGAGATGCACCTTCAGTCTTCGTTAAGGCATGTATCTAGTAGAAGAAAACTCTGATGCAAAAACCTACGGTTTACTGTATACTCTGTTTTGTGGCAATCTCTGCACCGATGAAGGTCAGCTGTAATACCCAAAATGTGATTGGTTCTAAACAAAGTCTTCACCACTATAAAGAAATCATCTGTGTGGATTTTCGAGCAACAGTTTTTGTGGCGAAAGCCTATACGACGAAATCGACGGAAGAATCCATCATATATCTATAATATAAAGCTGAATGTGTGTGTGTGTGCGTGTGTGTGTGTGCGTGTGTGTGTGTGTGTGTGTGTGTGTGTGTGTGTGTGTGTGTGGACACGAATAGGCTCCTATATGGTTGACTATTTTAAAAACCTGATTACATATAATGATAGAAGATCTATCGAGACACAGGAATGGGTATGTTTGATCTGGCAGAACGGTGGTTCATTACAATTGTGGGGTCTGCGTTCGCGCCTATTCCACAAAGTATGGAAATATGTCACAAAGTTTAACAAGGTTTTTTTAAATATAGATCCACAGAATATTGTGATAAGTGTTTCAGTGTGTACAGGCATGGTATAATAAATTATGAGGTTTATCTATTTTATTTTTACTTTCATCATATTTTACTTTGGTTTTGATACCCCCCAAATTGGAAGCTATCTCTTTACAACCCTTCCTTTTCATAACCTATCATACTTTCATAAATCAGAGTCCATTTTCTGTAGGCTGTTTTTGAATCCAGTCAACGACGGGTACATTTGCTAGTATATATATATATATATATATATATATATATATATATATATATATATATATATATATATATATAGTTATTTGGGGGGAAAAATTCCAGCAGAGTCCACTAATATCAGGAAAAAATATCAAAATAAGAGCGTAATATTGTGACTCTTATTTTTGGAAATAAAGATTAGCCGTCTGTACTGTAGTTTCACACCTGATAATTTCCAAATTACAAGTAAAATCTACGATGGGCGTGCAATAAGTAATGCCCCTGACCCCCTTCCAGTTGTCTGATCTAGCTGAAATGTTGCATGTGCAATGATTTATATCTCTACGGGTTATATGTCAAATTACAGCTCTGGACTAATTGTGGTTTCTGTTTTACAGGTGTTTGAACTGAGTCAGGTGTGAAATGGAGCCTGTTGAATGTCGAGCAGTGATCCGGTTTTTGTATTTGAAAGGACGCACACCACAGGAGGCTTTTGATGAAATGAAAGAAACTTATGGTGATAATGCCCCATCATATGACCTTTAAAACACTGGCACCGTGAATTCAAACATGGCCGGAAGTCTGTGGCAACAGCTCCTAGACCTGGTCGCTCCCCTTCTGCCATTGATGAGGCATCTTTCTGTCAAGTTGAGGCTGCCATTTTGGAAGATCAGCGCATTACTATTCGCCAAATAGCCCAAGATGTCAAGATTAGTACAGGGTCTGTGGAAACTATCATTCATGACCATTTGCATATGCATAAGGTGTCTGCCAGATGGATTCCCAGGTTGCTCACACCATTCCAGAAGCGAGAATGCGTTGAGTGCTCGAGAATGAATTTGGAGATGTCCCAAGAAGATAAGTCAAAGTTTTTCAAAAGACTGATTACACAAGATGAAACCTGGCTTCATCACTATAATCCAGAGACCAAAGCCCAGTCAAATGCAGTGGAAGCACTTGGACTCACCACCTCCAAAGAAGGCAAGGGTGCAGCCCTCAGCTGGCAAGGTTATGCTCACAGTCTTCTGGAACCAGGACGGAGTAGTGATGACAGATTTCCTGGTTAGGGGTACCACAATTACAGGAGCCTATTATGCTACACTTTTTAGGAAATTAAGGGAAGCTATCAAAATCAAGAGGCGGGGTAAGATCAGCAAAGGTACCCTCCTTCTGCAGGACAACGCTCCGGTCCACAACTCGCATGTCGCCAGATCAGAAGCACAGGCATGTGGTTATGAAATCCTCCCCCATCCTCCATACTCTCTTTACCTTTCACCCTCTGACTTTCGCCTCTTCCCAGCCATGAAGTTGTTTTTGAAAGGAAAGCGTTTCCCAAATTATGCAGCCTTGATTTCTGAAGTCACGTCGTGGTTGGAGGACCAACCTGGGGTGTTCTAAAAGTCGCTCTCCAGAGCTGCATCAAACGATGGGAGAAATGGATAACTCTGGGTGGTTCCTATGTAGAGAAAAACTAATAACTGTGCCAAGTTTCGTTGCTCTACTGCTTTGGGAAAGAGATCGGGTATTACTTATTGCACACCCCTCGTAGGTTTAGTTTAAACTTAGCTTAGGTTTAGTATTAAATTAGCTTAGGGTTTGTGTAGAATTAGGTTAGGGTTTGTGTAGAATTTGGTTAGGGTTTGTGTAGAATTAGGTTAGGGTTTGTTTAGAATTACCTTCGGATTTGTTTAGCATTAGCTAAGGGTTTGTTTAGAATTAGCTTAGGGTTTTTAGAATTAGCTAAGGGTTTGTTTAGAATTAGCTTAGGATTTTTAGAATTAGCTAAGGGTTTGTTTAGAATTAGCTTAGGGTTTTTAGAATTAGCTAAGGGTTTGTTTAGAATTAGCTTAGGGTTTTTAAAATTAGCTAAGGGTTTGTTTAGAATTAGCTTAGGGTTTTTAGAATTAGCTAAGGGTTTGTTTAGAATTAGCTTCGGATTTGTTTAGCATTAGCTAAGGGTTTGTTTAGAATTAGCTTAGGGTTTTTAGAATTAGCTAAGGGTTTGTTTAGAATTACCTTCGGATTTGTTTAGCATTAGCTAAGGGTTTGTTTAGAATTAGCTTAGGGTTTTTAGAATTAGCTAAGGGTTTGTTTAGAATTAGCTTAGGGTTTTTAGAATTAGCTAAGGGTTTGTTTAGAATTAGCTTAGGGTTAATTTAAAATTAGTTGAGAGTTTGTGTAGAAATAGCTGAGGGTTTGTGTAGAATTAGCTTAAGATCTGTTTAGAATTAGCTTAGGGTTTGTGTAGAATAAGCTTTGGGTTAATTTAGAATAAGCTTTGGGTTAATGTAGAATTAGTTAGGGGTTGTTTAGCATAAGTTCGTTAAGAATTAGTTTTTGCATTTTTTTTTTCAAATTCTGTACCCTTACTCCACTTTTTGTATTATTTTGGATTCGCAACCATCTTCAGGTAGGTCTTGTCAAACTCGAGAATCTTTTTGTAAAACTTTGGAATCTGCACATAATTTCAAATGGAACCCTTTATTTAATCCATGCAGGTACGATGCTGTCAGTCCAGCAGCCATAACCGAGTATATGTCCAAAGTAAATCGCAATTGTGTTCTGCGTATTCCCTAAACTGAGAATTGAACATTTAACCTCCAGCAGAGTTTCTCTTACAACTGAATTCTACCACTTCTCTTGCCACCTCACAATGTCTTTTAAGACTGAAACAGTAAATTTATTGTAGCGACTTATAGTTATTTTGTTTACCCAAACTGAATAAAATAATATATGTATAGATATGCATATTATTGTTGTTGTTGTTGTTGTTGTTGTTGTCGTTGTTGTTGTTGTTGTTGTTGTTGGTGGTGGTGGTGGTGGTGGTGGCGGCGGCTCACAAGGAGCTTTCACACAGATCTTCAAAGATCTCTCCCTGGAAACAGCCTGTGGAGTTCCCTGGAAGCTGAGTGACAACAAATCTCCCCAGGTTTCCAGTACCCTCCACCTCTTTCGATAACATTTGCAAATAAATTTTCATTATCGCAACAGCTGCTTGCCATTGATTTCTCGTTGGCAGCGGCTATTGGTCTAACCTAGAATTTGAATGACAATAAGCCTCCCCAAGGTCCCAGTTATCTTCGCACTTATTCGGCTGAGATCTGGTCAGTTTATCGATCTTTCCTTTCTCCTTGACTATACTTGGTTATTTCGTCTCGCTCTTTGGCGGGGTTGGGGCAGTGATGTGATAATGGGAGCAATTGGTGGTGTTGCGTTAGAGAACTTAGTTAGATATGCGGTTTCAGTGTTCTTCGTTCCATTTGGCGGGGGGGGCAGTGATGTGATAATGGGGGCAATTGGTGGTGTTGCGTTAGAGAACTTAGTTAGATATGCGGTTTCAGTGTTCTTCGTTCCATGTAGTGTTTTATGTTTTTTCCTTTGCAGGAGTTTTTCTGCCCCCCCTCCTCCCGCACTTTTTGCTCCTGTGTGTTAGTTTCCACATTCAAGGTTTTTTTTTTCTTAATATTTCAGCTGTTTTCATGTTGTTCGTTGTATTTTTTCAAGTCATTCCTTTGATTCCAATTTCTCCCATTCTTTTTTCAACGTTTTTCGGGATTGTTCCTAGCGCTCCTATTATTATTATTGTTAGTAGTAGTAGTAGCAGTAGTATTTTATGTATCTACATACGTGAATAGAGCTAAGTAGTAAGTTATGAAAATATATATGGCAACTAAGCTACACAAAATTTGTCATTATGACACAGGTACTCGCGCACATATAACATTATCCCCAATTTTTGTATATTTTATCTGACTCTGATAAATGTATGCTATTCTTGACAAAGTTTCCCAACTATAATGGATGCATTCTCAAAATACCATTTTCTTTTCATTGTTACGCTACAGGTCCTTGCAGACATATATGATAATACCCAAGTTTTGCATATATAATTAGGCTGTTCAATAAATGCTATTCTTGACGAAGTTTTATAACAGGAATTAACGCATTCTAAAAATACTATTTTCTTGCCACTGTTTCTGACAGCAAACCCTTTGCTCAAATTAATTTGTTCCAGACAATTTTTTTTTTTTTTTGCAAAAAGGAGAATATTTTTTATCGATTTGTCATCAATACTTAACTGCTTATAAACAATGCAAGACAGAAAACATGAAAACTGATCAAAATTCTGATTGATTTTTTGTTTGTTTTTCATAAAAATCAATAACTTTTGAAAGTCCAATCAACAAAGAATTCTGTCTCCATCGGTTAGAAATGAATGAAAAATAACTTTAAACAACAACAACAACAACAACAACAATGATAATAATAACAATAACAACATTAATAATAACAACAATAACAATAATAACAACAAAAACAATGATCATAATAGCAGTAATAATAAAAATAACAACAATAATAGTAACAAGAATAATAATAACAATAATAACAATATTAGTAGACAAAAGTAACGCTAATTTTAATAATAATAATAATAGCATAAATAATAATACCGCTCGTAATAAAATAATGACATTTATAATAATAATACTATATAGTATCTCCCTCTCTCATTCTCTCTCTCTCTCTCTCTCTCTCTATATATATATATATATATATATATATATATATATATATATATATATATATATAGACTTATATGTAATATACTGAGTTCGTGAAATTCAGTAAATTTACATATACCAATGAGTTGTAAGCCAAAACTGGTTGACTTAAAGAATAAGCTACAAAATTATTAAATTTTATAATTGAGCATTAATATACTGTGTAAGCAAAAACAAGACTTCAAAACAAGGTGTTGGTGGCAACAGAAAGTGTATTTCATTTTACGTTACAATTGTTTCCATGTCCAGTTCGACAATTTCAAGCATTATGTTGTTTGAAAATTTTCAAAACCAGCATTTCTTCAGACTTTATGAATAAGCACACTTTTGCCAATGGAGCATTTTTTTGAATAGAAGGAAGCAAGGGGAAATCCCTAGATAGAAAGGCATGCGAGAAACAAAGGTAGATGTCTCTTCAAAAAATGCTCATTGCCAAAAGTGTGCTTATTCATAAAGTCTGAAGAAATGCTGGTTTTGAAAATTTTCAAACCACATAATACTTGAAATTGTCGAACTGGATATGGAAACAATTGTAACGTAAATTGAAATACACTTTTTGTTGCCACCAACACCTTGTTTTGAAGTCTTAATTTTGTTTACAGAGTAAATATATATATATATATATATATATATATATATATATATATATAAGGCAGAAAACACACACACGCATATATATATATATATATATATATGTGTGTGTGTGTGTGTGTGTGTGTGTGTGTGTGTGTTTGTGTGTGTAAATATTCCTGTATATCTATATATAGAGAGAAATGAAACAGAACAAACCGAATTATGTGTTCATCAACGTTTTGCCTTTATTTCTCGAAATACAGACGAAACGTTGATGAACACATAACTCGTTTTTATTTTTATTTTATATAGATATATTAAATAATTGTTTTCATTTAAAGAAAATGAAACTATCTCAAACATTATTAATAATGATAACTTTTCCCTTCGACTAGGATTTTGGTTAGGACAAACGTTGTACAATGTAAACCGGATATAAGAGACCCGAATATAAGAGATTTTCTCTTGTCACAAATCAGAGCCTGTGTTAATGTACTGTGTAACCCCGATGTAACACCCCTGGATATAAGTGTGAGCGGATAGAAGAGAGCTATATGACTCGGAGAGGAAGTCTCTTATATCCGGGTTCTACTGTATATGTGTTTATATATGATAAACATGATTACACTAACCGGTTCATGTCAGAAGTGAACAGTATTATTCGGAAGTCGGAAAGGATCGGAAATAGAATTAAAAGACAAAAAACGTCTATTTTATTTAATGAAATATATATATATATATATATATATATATATATATATATATAAATATTATAGATATGTATATATGTATGTCTGTATATATATATGTATATATATATATATATATATATATATATATATAAATATTATAGATATGTATATATGTATGTCTGTATATATATATATATATATTATAGATATGTAGATATGCATGTATATATATATATATATATATATATATATATATATATATATAGATATGTATATATGTATGTCTGTATATTCATATATATATATGTATATATATAAATATTATAGATATGTATATATGTATATCTGCATATATATAAATATTATATATATATATATATATAAATATATATATATATATATATATATATATATATATATATATATATATATATATATATATATAATTATGTATAATACAATACGCGTTTCCTAAGAATAGTTGTCCATTAAGATAAGTGAAGGTGTACGAATGTCTACCTGGGCCATAAGTCATCTTTCAAAGGTGACACATCATTTAAACCTTTGTCACCCCGACTTCGTCGTCAAACTAAATTAGTGCTTGTCAGGCTGTAAGCACGGTATAGGGGGATTGTAGGTAGGTTGTTGGGTAACTGAGCTGGGTAGAGCGTTTGCAGACGAAGGTGTAAATTGTTAATGGATCGAGAGGGTAGAGGTTGTTATTGGACACATATTTTTCTCCTACACATCCGCCCCCCCCCTCGTCCACCCGTCTCTTGTCATTTAGGAAAGTACAGGGGTAGGAATGGTTGGCTTTTCCAAAGAAGGTAACACGAAAAAAAAGGAAAGAAAAGAAGGTGACAATAGATGAACTTCGCTTAGATTGTTCGCCGAGATTGACATTGAATTCGTTTCTGATTTCTCGAATCGGAAGAAGAAAGCTGCAGTTCATTTGTCGCCGGGTGGTGCCCTCTTAACAAAGGCACCTGGTAATTACTGTTTATTATGATTGAGTTGTAAAGCGTTTATCCCCGAACCTAAACGGAGTTATCGAATAGAAGAGCCCACGTACAAAAAAGAGTAACATTTAATAACCGAATTTAATTGCGTTAATTGTAAACCTGCCGCGATAATCTAGGTCAAACTTTTTTTTATTGTATTGTTGCCCACCTGGGCTTCCGTATTGCACGAATGTATTCATTATTTTTAACATCAAGTTTTCATTTTGACGAAAGATTAAGTACTTAATGGAAAAAAGTTTGTCCGAGGACATTTTTCTTTTTTTATTATTTTTAAATGAGTTTTCATATATCGGTCGATCCATAGGTATGTCCGTATGTAGATCCGTAGAGTGTATCGTAGATTGGCTAATAAATCTTTTTGGCATTTGCACAGTTTAATGAAGACATTAAAAAAGAAATGAAAATATCGAAAAAAGGTTATATTGTACGTATCCCTTTTAGACTTAAGATCTCTGAAAAAAAAAATTCACTTAATTTGATCGAGTATTTTTTTTTTTTTTTTTTTTTTTTTTGCAGCGGAAAAACACGTTTTTATGACAGCAGGTTGAAGGTAGACATCTTTGAATTTCCAAATTTTTGTTTGGATTTTTAGAACACGCGACGGGGAGATAACTCAGTTTAAAGCGCCGACACTCCCTCCCCATCTTTAATTCTAACTTTCTTCCTAAAAATCGAACCTTTTGCTCGATATCATAACAAATTGTTTTTTCGCTGTCAAAAAAAAAAAAAAAAAAAAATTACTTGATGAAATTAAGTGAATTTTTTTTTTTTTTCGGAGAACTTCATTCCATACCGGATGCGTACAATATAAATTTTTTTTTTTTTCGATATTTTCATTTTTTTAATGTCTTGATCAAACTATACAAGTACCGTCTTTTTTAATTTCCAAGTCAGTTAAAATTATTCTCGACATAAAACAACAATCAAAGTTGGAATGCCGCTAAATGCGAAGTACCTTTCATAAGTTTCCAGACTTTTTTCGTATGGTCACTTTTATTGATAGTACACACATGAAACTCTAGTCCTCTTCGAAGTAATCTCCTCCGGCTGCAATACACTTATTGTTACGTTCCAACAACTTCTGGAAGGCTCCATGGAAGTCTTCTTTCGTGAGCATGGCAATGACCCTCGTCACAGCCTCTTTCGTCTCTTCAATTGTTTCATCACGACAGCCTAACGGTACTTACGAGAGGGATCGCATGAAGGTTGCCAACGCCCCCTTAATTGAACATGTATCTGTGGAGCGCACTGGATTCGAACTTGGTACAATCAGATTTCCAGTCCGTGTCGTTAACTAGATAGCCACCATCACTTCTCTGATAGTGACGATATGATCCTATCGCTTCCCGAAGAGAGGTACTTGGTTGAGGATACGTCCTCGGAACGCAACCTCCTCCCCGGGGGAATAAACGATATCCAGCGATAAGCACATGGAAACGGCAACACAACGGGTCGAGATGTCGTCGGCTACAACCGGCTGGCATGGGTCGCTTCAAAGGTGACGGTTGTGGTGTTCTTCGTATTGATGATGATGATGATGATGATGACGACGACGACGACGACTTAAAAAACAAAATGTCTTGTTTGTTGAAATTTATCTTTGATATTTGACGTAGATGTTTATTTATTTTATTTTTCAGATATTGTTGCTTATTTGTGTTATATTTATTCCAATCCAAAATGACAGCTTCTCCAGACACTTTTTTTGTGCCCCCCCCCTCTCTCTCTCTCTCTCTCTCTCTCTCTCTCTCTCTCTCTCTCTCTCTCTCTCTTCGAAAAATACGAAACAAAATATTTGTGTTAATTGTGGTTTTTGCATCATATCAAAATCATATGATTCCGTTGTCGGAGGTAGCGGTCGACTGGAATGAGTAATGGCTCTCCGCTTCGGAATCTATTGGAAGTATGCGTTGCATTGAATCGCATGGATTACACGCCTGGTCTTTGCATATATCGTAACAAAATTTATAGAAATAATGTTTAAACGGTTTCAGATGTCAGTTGCGATGAAAGGTGAACCGGTACAGAAACAATTCCTTCGAGACAAAAATCTAATAACATTTTTTTACGGAGTTTACTTGTTATTCTTTGTGAAATAATATTACGAATAGATCATATGTATGTATGTATGTATGTATGTATGTATGTATCTATCTATCTATCTATCTATCTATCTATCTATCAATCTATCTATTATATAAATAGAACTTTGTCATTGTGTGTGTCTGTGTGTATTTGTTCTCTATGAAATTGAAAACGGCTGGATCGATTTTGATGACATTTCATACGAATGTACTTTATGTCGCTGGTAGTGTTCTTAGATAGATTTTGTATCGGAATATCTTTATTATTATTATTATTATTATTATTATTATTATTATCATTATTATTATTATTATTATTATTATTATTATTATTATTATTATTATTATTATTCAATTTTCACCCCAAACAAGACACAGTGCTACTTTGAAGTAGGAGGCTACTATTGGAGACATAAGTTGCAGAGATATTATGAAGGGAGATGAGTAGCAAGATGTCTGTTCACATTACACTTGAACTTCCGCATATCAGTACAGTTGGGAAAGCAGAATCCCTGAAGGAAGTTCCAAAGTCTAGCAGTTCTGGGGAAGAAACTATTGGAGTAGAAGGCTTTCTTACACCTAATGTCAAGCGGTGGGATTCAGCTACTTTTAGGGTTTACTTGTAGGGGGTAGTCACGTCGAGGGGATACAAGTGCTTGTAGTTCGTCAGAACATTCACCATTAAAGTATTTGTAGAACAGGCAGAGGAATGCAACATTTCGTCGAAGCTGAAGCTTAGATGACAGTTCAGGACCTATCAGGTTGGCGACTCTCTTTTGAAACTTGTCGAGGAGTGAGAAACAGGTAGAAGATGCACCAGCCCAAATGTGACAACAGTACTCCATACATGAGCGAATGGTGACCTTATAGAGGCATAGGATACTTTCAGGCGTAAGTAGTTTTCTAGCACGGTAGAGAGAGCCCACCTTCTTCGCAGCAGCCTTGGCAATGCTGTCAATGTATCTATTCCAGTTCATTTTCCCTGTAAACGTTAGGCTGAGGAGTTTAAAGAAAGTACTTTCGGGTAATGCGTTCTTGGCTATTGCTATTGGTGGTAGAGAAGGTTTCTTGTAATTATTGAAGGAAACAAACTTAGCCTTGGCAGCATTGAATGTGACCATTCCACTACTCCATTATTGGAGGTCATCCTCTAATGTTTCTTTCATTTCCTTAGATATGTGTTCATTTGTTTTCCTCTCGTGCCTGTTATGGAGAGTGATGTCATCAGCAAATATACCCATCTCAGAAACTATTTTTTCAGGAAGGTCATTTATGAATATCAGGAATAATAAAGGCCCAATGATAGATTCCTGATGTACTCCCGCATTTATATCATATTGTTTAGATGTACGACCGTCAAGGACAACCTGGATTTTTCTCTTACTTAAAAAGGATTTAATTACATTACGTATTCTTCCAGTGATACCATATAATCTAATTTTCCTTAGACGACCATCGTGCCAGACCCTGTCAAAAGCCTTAGAAATATATAGAGGGCTACCGCTCTACCATCCTTTGTTTTGTCCAGTGAACGATATATACGTTCAAAGATTACAGTCAGGGTATCTGATGTGAAACGGGCTTGCCTAAATCCATATTGCTTGTCGATCAGGAGTTTAGCAGCTGTAAGGTGATGGACTTGATTAATTAAGGACTCAAATATCGTCCATGAGTATCGATACACGATAATCGAAATAATCCGAGGAAAGAAGGAACAGATGATTCTGACCAAAGTCAACACCTTACACAAACTAACATCTGAGAAATTTTATTACCGCACAAGTCGAAAGGCCCGACATATAAAATCAACAGTAGGTTCTTTGAAATGAAAGGGGCTTGTTCAAAATTAATGTTTCTGTTTAGGGAACAATTGAACCATGATACTTGACTTTTGTATTTTAAACTTAAATTCCATTATATATAAAAAATAATTTTATAAAATCGACAGTAGGTTCTCTACAGTGAAATATATACAACAATGTATTGTGGACTAAGCCACTGCGCCGAGGCTTCCTCCTGGCGCACCGCAATGGGTCCCTTACTAGAGTAAGCAATCAGTCTATTTGATTGAAAAATGGTCGATTCTATCGATTTCGATAATAATAAAAATATGGAAGTGTGAAATATTCGTTAATCATCATTCAGTCCCAGGCAACGTCGGGTCTCCATGCTAGTCGCCATCTAAGTTGTGATCTGACAACCCTGAACATTTTGAGGATGCACATTTTAATGGACTAACTTCTGTCCAAAGTATTAATATTTATGTACGACAAATTAAGGCACAGTAAAGGCACGACAACAGCACTTATTGGTTATGTATTCATGTAATGTTTAGGTACGTCATTCGAGCAAATTCGGATTCTTGTGTCATATGAAGCAACCAAACTGTCATTCGGATACTTACTACGGCCTCTCTTCCTACATGCATCCTTATATAATAACTACCCTGGGTGCTGGGAGTTGCCCGGGTGTTTGGAGGTGTCTGTTGAGCAAAAAAAAAAAAAAAAAGTGGGAGTAGACAAGCAGGCTCGAACCCGTGACGCGAAGGCAAAAAAGCGCAAAAGAAAGTGATAGAGAACCTGACGTCTTACTCCTACTCCATGACGCGACCGTAAGCTTGGAACGCTGAAATTAGCAAAGTCATTCCATGATGACTCGCAAAAATGGCGACACACAAAAAAAAAACAACCTTCCTTGTAGAAAACTACCCAGTTGAGGGCGAAGGAATTAATGTTTTAGTCAATTTTTCGATATTTGTGGTCGGAAGGGTCGAGCTTCACAACGATACTGATATTTTGAAAATCCGTCGCCTCCGTCGAAACTTTTAGGCATACATACATACATACATACATCATGATGATGATTGCAACATCTTTTCAGACGAGTGACATTCCCTCAGACACTTAAAAGTCCATGCGCCCAAAAATGACTTCCACCGCCACATGACCATTTTAATTGACAAATGCCTGAGGGTGTATCTATACATAGATGATGTTACAGAGTCTTAGCGTTGTACGTCAGCTAAATCTCTCTCTCGGTTCAAAATGTTGAGATCCAGCAACAAGCAAGAGGAAGATAGCCAGCAACAAATTAAACTGCAGACCAGCTAAATGCGGGTACTGGTCTCCCGCTTTATGTTTTTTTTAAATCAGATATTTGCTTCTCCTAGAAAGGTTGCCTTCACCACGGCTTACGGGAGCCCTCTCCACCCCAATTACATACATACATACATACATACATACATACATACATACATACATACACACATTTAAACAGACAGGTAAGGTTTATATATATGTAAGGTTAGTAGTAGTCGTAATTAAAGTTAAACTAAATAAAAGAACATTCATGTATTAGTTTGGTGCAAAAACAATGTCGTTTGTTGACGTTCAACTTCAAAAAACGACATTATTTTTGCATCAAACAAAACAAAACAAAATTGCCGATCAAATGGAAACAACAATAAATCAAGCATTAATTTATTTTTATTTCGGACTATTAGTCTCATCTTTATTAGTTGTTGCTTTTCATCTTTTATTGATTTGTTTATTCACAACGTTTCGGCCAACTATTCCTCTGGCCTTCGTCAGGTGGTAACCGCTACGGATAGGAACCTCGAATCTCCTAACTGCATTCTCAGCCATCACTGCCATCCGTAGTTGTTGTCGTCTCACCACATTTTGGCCAAGTAAACCTCTGGCACGCTTTGGGTGGGATGTAAACCGCTATCTTCAGACAATGTTCATCTGGAACTGTAGAGATTCAACGTCTCTATCAACTGCGCCACCTGACGAAGGTCAGAGGAATTAGTTGGCCGAAACGTTGTGAATAAACAAACCAATAAAAGATGAAAAACAACAACTAATAAAGATGAGAATAATAGTCCGAAATAAAAATAAATTAATATATATAATGCTCATCTCAAAAATGAATTCCAATTAAGGAATAATATGAATAAATAAAGTGGTTCAATATAACCGGAAAA
>NC_136515.1:18036059-18061059 GCF_053919585.1 Euprymna scolopes
ATATATATTTACTTAAATAAACATTAATAAATACATTTTTAATATCACTACTCGATCAGGACAATGTTTCGGTCAATCGATGCAAGAATCATTTTTTAAAGCCAAATCCTCAAATGTAGATAAAAAAAACAAATAATGCAAACATTGCAATTCCAGAAGTTGCTTGATTACGTATGGAAAACCAAAAGAATGAAAGAACAAAAATAAAAAATAAAGAAAAAGATACACACACACACACACACACACACACACACACACACACACACACACACACACACAGGGTGACCCAAAAAAACGGGCCCTAACTCTAATTAGGCCTCGGGTCTTAGTGTTTTGTCCGAATGAAATGGAACGTTGGTCATAGCTAGTTTATTATATTCAAAACATCACATCAAAACACTAAGGTCTTTGGCCTTTTTTTCTCCAATCTAAAGCATATGTTCTAGATGGCATCTATTTAGCTCCGTGCATTTCTTGAGGCGCAGCACGAAGTTGTCCATGACGTTCTTACAAACCGAATTGGAAATGGCTCTCATCTCCTTCCTGATAGCTTCCTTGAGTTCCATGATGATTCTTGGTTTCCCTACGCAGACTCTGTCCTTAAAATAGCCGCAAAGAAAAACTCGAGGGGGGGGGGCTTAGGTCCAGGCTATGCAGTGCCCACTAAAAATTAGTCTTGAGTCACTCGGCCACCGAAGTTCTATTTCAGCCAATCTCAGGACATGTTTGAAGTGTGAGAACTTGCTCCGTCCTGCTGGAACCAGAACTTGCTCACTCTTGAAGGTTTTGAGGACCTCCACATATCGCTCCTTGGTGACTGTCACTGCTACGCCAGATTCTTCGATGATGCCTCTGGCCGAGATAGCAGCCCACACCGTGCACTTAGGAGAGTGCAAGGGCTTGGTGGCTACTTCATTGGGCCTGGAGGACCCCCCAGAAAACATTTGTCTTGGAGTTCTCCTTTCCATCAAGATGGAAGTGGGCTTCATCTGAGGTCCAAAGGAGGTTAAGGAAACGTTGTGTCTCCTCGATCTTCTCGAGCATCTTGACTGCCATAGCCCTCCTCTGCTTCTTGTCTGAGGCTGTAAGGATCTGCAGCGTCTGTATTCTGTATGGGTAAGCACTGATATCGTTCACCAGCACTCTCCTGCAAGTCTCACGGGACATACTGAGAGACTGACTTCGCTTACGCACAGAACGTTTCGGACTCTGCTGGAGAGACTCTCTCACTCTTTCGACCAGCTCGGCTGTTCGCTTGTTGGGACGTCCCGATTGGCTTGGCCGGTTCTCTCTGGGAGCGTTGAGGTTTTCCACGGTCCCATACTTCTCGAAGTGGTCCACCCAGTTCTGAATTCTGCTTTTGGATGGAGCATTTTCACATTCGAACTGACGCATGAAACTGTCCTGGCTTTTCTTAAACGAGCCTGTCTTGTAGTAGGTTGGTTGGTTGGTTGTTTTTGTTTTACAGCATATCAACCCTTTTCAAGTTATTTAATGCCAAATCCAAAGATTTTGAAGAAAATGTTTTTAATACAATATATTTGTTGTTTTCAAATCGGTTTCCATTTAAACCATAGTTGGGACCCTAAGAGGTACTACCACTCCGGGTCAGAGTGGACCTGGGAGCAATGGTAATTAAATGGTGGCTCCACACTCCCCAAAGCCCGCAAGCTGGGGCCTCACCACTGGATATAGTTTAAGGTCATATCCAGGACCCCTGTCTTGTAGTAAAATTTAACACTGTGTATTCTTTGTTCCAGCTCCCACAGAGGTCTTGGTGTACTCACGGTCGTTGATTCTGCCATGTTCTTTAAAATAAGGGCAATCGATGAATAAATAATGGAGATATCACATAAAGTGTAAACGGGGCCCGTTTTTTTTTTTTTGGTCAGCCTGTATATAACAAATGGTAATAAAATTTATAGAAAAATAAAACCATTACCTTTGACTATAAGAATAAAATATCAACAATCAATCAGTGTACGATCGTGTCTGGGACAATGCAAATGCTGTTTTATTTGAATGTCAATATTTATATTTGCTTTAAGTTTCTCAATTTGAAAAAATGGTGTATATATATATATATATATATATATATATATATATATATATATATATATATATATTCCAACCTGCAGCCAATACTAACAATTAAAACTAATGACTAGCCGACCTTTGCGATCATCAGTAGCGCTTATCCAAATTCAGGATTTGAAACCGGAGTCTCTAGCAAGGCAAGTACCTAACCGTTTTAGCTATAATGCGACACACAAGAAATTCCGGTAGTATTATGTTCCGCAGTCGGACAGGAGAAGATATCGTTCGCGAGCGCGGATCCAACAAGTCAGCGGCAAGACTGCCAACTATCAACTAGATGGTTGTAGGTTTGGTCCCCACGATCGGGACTGGTGACGGTCTAGTCGCACAAGATACAGCAAAAACAAGCTGTCTTAGGATTACTATATATATATATATATATATATATATATATATATATATATATATATATATATATATATATATATATATATATATATATATATATATATATATATATATATAAACGGCCATATGTCTGTCTGTCTGTCTCCATATTATCAAACTCTATCTCCTCCGAAACTAAAAGTCGCTTAGCGACACTAGGGTCCGCAAATGATTGGATTTTTTTAAAGGGCCGTTCTTTTATTGATGTTTAGCCGGTTAAAATAGTTTTTAAGGGGTAAAAACTGTGTCAAGATCGAAAAAAATCATTACACATTTTGTACATTAATTTTAGTTTATTTTTTATTTTAATTTTTAATCAGTTCATATATGTATCACGTTGGTACTGTGGTAACGTCACCAGCTTTCAATGCTACAGATTCGGTTTCGAATTTAGCTGGTGGAACCTATATTACTTTTTTTTTACATGTGTAAATCACGACTCTATAATAATATATACGAAATCTGGGCAAATTAAATCATATTTAAGCGTAGTTTACACTCGCTAGTATATATATATATATATATATATATATATATATATGTATATATATATATATATATATATATATATATATTACAATAGAAAAATGCGAGCATGAAAAGTAAGACGGTTAAGCTTAAACATGGAAAAGTAAAGGCTAGTTGTTAAAACTGGAAAAGAAAAGGACAAGATATTCTAGTAAAAAATATAAAAAATTTTTACTTAAAATATTGCATCATTAAGAATTGATTATATAATGTTATAAATTGAATTAAAAAAATGTTTGATTTCAGTCTTATATTTTGCCTCTATGAACACATGTAATAACAATGTACGGCACTCGTCTGCTTTCAATAAACTCCCTTAATTAACCCCCTTTCTTGCTTTCATTCTCTTTGTTTCACTTGTTACTTCACTTTTTGAGGCAGCAGTGAATTAGTAGCAACAGTAGTCGCTGAAGCGACGAGGTTGCTATGGAAACCAGTCATAAAAAGCGTCGCTCACCTACTTACATAATTTTACGATTTTGAACAGCAGAAAATTCATCATAACTTTTATTTTACTGAACGGAAATAAAAAAAAAATATTCCACAAAATAACTGAGCAGGTGATAATTGCATAATCGTTGTTTGAAATTTGGTCGAAAAATGAGTAAACAGTGAAGCTATAAAGCAGTTCTAAATGACTAAAACTGCCACTTGACCATATATTCAAACACTATCGTGTTTGAATTATATATATATATATATATATATATATATAAGAATATATATATATATAAGAATATATATATATATATATATATATATATATATATATATATATATATATATATATATATAAGAGCAAAGAGTTAATAAAACATGTCAAAAACACTTTGAAATGAGTTAAAAACATATTTAATCTGAAAAGGAAACACTAGATAAGTGGATAGTCCTTAATCCGCGGAGTTTCGAAGAAATACTTTCCTTCTCATCAGAGGGTAAGAATTAGCAAAATGCGGGATCGGATTTTGCATGCAAAAGTATTTGATGAAACAACAAGTAAGTCAAAGATCTTACTTGAAAACAAAAAAAAGTGAAGCAGAGGGAATATGGCAAGGAAAAAGGTGATTACACATGAATGGATAGTCTGGTGGAAGATAAATAATCCAATGACGGTAAAATCCAAATATATATATAAATATATATATATTTATAAATATTAATTCTTTAATATTTATAATATACTTTAATTTTACCATCTTGGATCATTTTGGTAAATTTAATTGTAATTTTTATTTTATATATATATACACACACACACACACACACACACACATATATATATATATATATATATATATATATATATATATATATATATATATATATATATATATATATATACAGGCGTGTGGCAGCAACGAAAAAAGATCTTGATATCTTAAACTTTTGTGACTATCTTTTTGTCTGTTGACCGAGTAGTTACGCCTCTGCTTGCGGCATTTGGATCGGACAAAATAGGGGAGGGAGAAATAAACCAAGTTGTTGACGCGGTGGTTTGTCGGTGATGGCGGTGGATGGAAGGCGTGATCGCAAGTGCACATATTTCTGTTTGCTATACTTATAATAAGTCATCTTTCCACGGAGGAAACAACAGCGAGGGGATGGGAGGGTAGTGTGTTCATACAAATCTCAATACAAAGCGTGTCTCACTACGTTCAACTTTTATTTTTATGTGCCACTTTGAATAGACTATTTTCAGTTTATTGTTATCGGGTGCATTGTGTAAACTTTTTTTTCTAGAAACAAATATATCTATTAGTGATGAAACAATTCAAAAAGTTTTCTCGTTTTTTTTTTTTTTAATACAAAACTTGCTCCAGATAAGACGTGAAGCCACTAACAATAGCAAAAGATGATTATCGCAAAGATACAAAAATGCCTATCGACTTCAGTCTTGAAATATTAAGTTTATAGATAGGAGAAAAAAAGGCGGGAGGGAGAGTTCTACAAGTTCGTTGTTCTTAGAAAGCAGCTTCTGGAAAAGGAAGCTGTACTACTGTAACAGATCCCCTGACGCTGGGAGCAGCATCTGCTGCATAAAACCCTTATCCTCGAGTGGCCTCTTGGCCATGATAATGTGGTGCTGCCTGTGTAAAAACAAAATATGCACATGACCAAGCCGGTGCGCGAAGTAACGTCACGGCGGTGGGCAGAGAAGAGAGTGTTCAGCTAAGCATGTGTTCGAGACACGTCGATGACGTAACAGCAGGGACGAAAAGTCGTACGCGGCCGACAAATGAACTGTTTAAATACTTGGGGAAAATATGTTATTGGAAATAACTGATATAAAGGTTTTTGTTAAAAAAATAAAATTTTCCGCGTATTTTTCTTTCTTCTGTTTTCTTGCAACGGAGTTTACAACGTGTTGGGTCCATTAAAATGTTATGATACTTCATTAATATAACGATTGCAATGCAGTATGAAAACAATGAATTGATTGAGGCCACTGGACTAGCGAGTTAACTTGCTGGACAAATAATGATTTCGAGAAAATTACTGATTGTGTTCTAAAGTCCCGATCCCGATACAATTACCAATTAAGATTCTTCCTTAACTTTTAAATATAGATTCTTTTTTTATTTTTTTCCGGGTGATTGATGTCGGATTACTGCAAATCCATGTAAGATAGACATATGTTTTCGTAAACGTAAAAATACATTTCAGTGGGTGATCTATATAGATTTTAGTTTTACTAGTTGTTTAAAATCAATTATCGTTTTATCTATATATATAAAAGTGAAAATGTGTGTATGTATGTTTGTTTTTATGTATGTATGTATATATGTATGTATGTATATGTCAGGTCAGGCCATATGTATGTATGTATATGTCAGGTTATGTCAGGTCATGTCATATGCTACTGGTACCATGTAACCTAGTACTACCTGCCTCATGGTCGGGTCACCGGCGACTAAACTGGTTCACCCACCAGACTTATTTGGTGAGGAGGGCGGCTAGTCTCCCTGAAGGATTAAAAACAACACCTTCCAAAGGGCGAATGAACTCCTTTTCTGGGTCAACGGCCAACTAGCACCGTGTATATTTGTGTGTGTGTATATGTGTATTGGAGTGGAGAGGGCTCCCGTAAGCCGTGGTGAAGGCAACCTTTCTAGGAGAAGCAAATCTCTGATTTAAAAAACCATAAAGCGGGAGACCAGTACCCGCATAAAGCTGGTCTGCAGTTTAATTTGTTGCTGGCTATCTTGCTCTTGCTTGTTGCTGGATCTCAACATTTTGAACCGAGAGAGAGACTTAGCTGTCGTACAAAGCTAAGACTCTGTAACATCATCTTTGTATAGATACTCTCTCAGGCATTTGGGCTCATGAATTTTAAATGTCTGATGGAGTGGCACTCGTCTGACAAGATACGTTGCAATCATCATGTATGTATATGTGTGTGTGTTTGTATGTCTCGCAAAAACTTTCGACACGGGTCACGGATTTTCATGACATCGGTATCATTTTAAAGTTCCAACCTTCGCCCGACAAATATCGAAAAATTTTCCAAAATCATTAATTTCTTCGCCCTAAAATCATCAGTTTTCTACAGGGAGGGGTCAGCAAATATCGTCCTCCCATGACAAGTTCTCTTCTACGCATGCGTCATACGACGTCGGAACATGATTTACTTTCAATATTTAAAAAACAGACACAATTTCGTCGACGTCGTCTTAGCTCAGTTCTTAGAGAGCAGCCTCATTATCTAAAGGTTTTGGGTTCGAATCGTGGTGTGAGATGTCTTTTTTCGATTTTTTTACTTTTAATGTTGAAACTGGGTTATTTAAGCCATTTTTCACATGTTTTTTTTTTCAGATTTTTAAAGAAGTTTTAACATTCGTTTTTCTTTTTCGCGTTTTCTTTTTTTTTTTTCCATTTTTACATTTAACATCAGTCGTTTGCCTCACGTTAGTTTTTTTTTGTGTGTGTTTTTTTAAATATTTACTTCGCTTATTCTTATGCTTTGATTAAAACCCCCCGCCCGAGCACACACACCTCGAAACACCCGGGCAACGCCGGGTACCCCTCGCCAGTCATTACATAAAAGCTAGGGAAAGTTAAATTTTTATTTTAACACAGATAAACACATGAAAGCAATTTTTTTAAAAAATCGGTTTTCACATCGGAAAGTAGGCACAGATCTTTTTGATTTTTATATCGACATCAGCATATAATTTGTGTTGTTTCCCCGAGTCTGATTCCGATTTCAATTATTGCAACTAATGTCTTTTTTTTACAAAGAAATCACCACTTATCAAGGCCCAGATGCCACTCGAGGATAAGGGTTAAAGTGTGGACAGTGGTGAAAAGGACAATATCATAGTAAGAAGTGTGAATTTGGTCAATTGGATTACTCAAGAGGAACGGCTTATCAAGAACTTGTTTACATTGGAATTGAAGACGACCATATTGCAGTCAGCTGGAAAGCAGGTAAACGGAGGACAGTTCCACATATGTGCAGGTCTAAGAAAGAAACTTTGTTCATGGAATCTACGTTTAGGTTAAGGCACAGATAAAGAGTGCGGAAAATAATTGATAGTGTTTTTTAGCCAGGCGAATATTTCTCGTGAATGTTTGGCGAGGGGGACCATAGATTGGAGATCAGACGAGCAATTACCATGAAAATAGCGATAAAACAGAGATAGACTCGCAACCTCTCTTCTGTGAGAAAGGGGTTGCAGGTAAGAGAAAAGGGCACCCACCTAGCAGCTCTTGCCCAGATGTCACAGAAAGCCCGCGTCGCTAAATTCTCTCTAATACATAAAACAAAGTCGGTTGTACTTTTTAATCTTATATCCAAACAGCAATGCATCGATATTTGATTCTGACTATCCATTCCTTTCCGTTTGTCTTCATTCTTTACAATGAACAGTGTCATTCCCTTCAGTCCTTCTTCTTGAAAATAAATATTCTGGCAAGGAAGATTATAATAACGGAAACATATGTTAGTCAGAACCTTGTAGAGTTAGGGAGAAGAATATCAAGAAGATAATTTTGTGGTAAATTTACTGCCTCTGTGTCTTCTTTGTTTGTTTACATAGGCGTCGCCACTTATCAAGGCCCAGCTGCCATTCGAGCATATCCTACTGGCCTTCTTTGATATGAAAAAAAGATCGCAAAATACTTTCTATGCTGTTCATGAAATAAGCATATAATATAGATGGAAAGGTACATATATGACACAATCGTTTCCCAGGGAGAGTTGCTTGGTTGAAAAACGTCTTGGGAACGCAACCAGCTCCCTGGGTGTTAGACACGATATCTAACGATAGGCACATGGAAACAACAACGCAACGAGTCGATATGTCATCGGTTATAACCGTCTGCCATGGGTCGCTTTTCTAGTCTTCATTGCGTTTCCATAATCAGCAGGGACCGTATACTGAAATTTAACGTTTGTGTAGAAACAGCGAACAAATGTATTTTTATAAAAGTATATAATTTATTTTACGTTTAACACTGGCGGAGCCTATTTTATAAAGACCAGTTGAAACTAGACGCATGCAGCTAAAACTGCTACGTCGCGTCTGTCGACCTCTGAATGCAAGCTTCAAATTTTTTAAAACAATAGAATTATATTTAATTCTCTCTTTCAATAAAGAAAGAGAGGGAGAGGAGGAGTGAAAGAGCAAGAGGGAGAGAGAGAAAGAGAGAGAGAGAGAGAGAGAGAGAGAGAGAGAGAGAGGACGACATCAAAAGAGAAAAATATATTCATATAGTTTGAACATTGTTTTGTTTTCGTATGCCACGAAGACGAGTTCTCCGGGTTTGACCTTTCGTTTTCTAGGATTCCAAATCGTTTTGGCTTAGATGAATATTAATAAACGACTGTCATTCAAACACAGCCGACGTGCTCTAACCTTAGATGAAGCCACAAAGTACCTGCTTAACGCATTTGCACCTCACAAGTACGGCACAAGGTTCGCTTTCTATTGTGCCACACATATACGACGAACGTGCCAAAAGTAATGTCCTTTATTTTTCATTCCGCCTGAATGGATCAGAGGGGATTGCAAATTGTGTTGTTATGATAACTGAATTATATATATATATATATATATATATATATATATATATATGTATATATATATATATATATATATATATATATATCTGACCAGAAAGTTTCATATCTCTGTTGCAGATACTGGTAGTGTGAGATTCTACGAATTCAACCTGTGTCATGAGCGTGCGTTAGAAGCAGATATGCGTCAATGAATACTTGGCAAAATTACATTGAAAATGATGGTGGATATGTGGAAAAATAAATTCTTGAACACAACAGGTCGCAAGTTTTAATGTCACCACTCCCGTCTTCGTAGCTCTTCAGCTTTTTGAGTATACGAAACATACGGGCTTTTACTTGTGGAACAACTCTTGTATTTCTTTGCTGGAATAATTATTTTCTGAGAGAACTGAAGCGAATTACATCTCTGATCCATTCGGATACAATAAGAAATATAGGAGGCGTTACTTTTGGAATGCTTTTCGTGCCGTGGAGCATTTGAAAATTTAGTTGGCGGAGGGGGGGCATAATATAGGAAAAACCTCCCAGTTGTAAATTTACGATTTTCTTTGTCTCTTTTAATCGTTTGCATCATTCCATTCCTCTCATTACTTTTCTTATCCTCCGCCTACACCGTCCACTGTCTCAAATGCTCATGTATTGATTCAATGGAGATTCTGATATATTGTAATTAATAGTGGGACGATTAATGAGAATCGGGAATCCTAAAAAAAATTGAGATTTTTTTTTGTGGTATGGGAATTGGTATCGAACCAGAAATATTTTAGACGAATTTCCGATTCCAAAAACGATTCTTTTAATTAATTTATTTATTGCGGACTATTATCCTAATACGTTTTCGTTGTTGTTTCACAACGTTTCAGTCAACTATTCTGGCCTTCGTCAGGTGGTAACCGTGATGGGATAGGAACTCCGAATCTCCTAAGTGCATTCTCAGCAATTACTGCCATCCATAGTTGTTGTCGTCTCACCGCGTTTTGGCCAAGTAAGCCTCTGGCCGGCTTTGCGTAGGATTAAAACCGCTATCTTCAGACAATTCTCACCTGGAACCATAGAGATTCAACGTCTCTATCAACTGCGCCACGAGCCCCAAACGGCGATCAAGGTTGAATTTTTTTATCTTATAAATTCATGTTTTATTTATTTATTATCTGATCTTCCATTATTGGGTCCGTACTGAATGGCATATATATATATATATATATATATATATATATATATATATATATATATAATTTTATTTGAAATTCATTATTGAGGTGAGTATCATTTATTAATGTATCGCGGACTATTATCCTCATCCTCATCAAACAACAACTAAAAAAGATCAGGATAATAGTCCACAATAAATAAATTAATAAATAATACTCATCTCAATAATGAATTTTTTTTTACACAGGCATCACCACATTATCAAGGCCAAGAGGCCACTCGAGGATAAGGGTTAAAGAGTGTACAGTAGAAATTGGACAATATAGTAATCGTTAGTAATGGAAATTCGTTAAATTTGTTAACTTATATGGAACGACTCATCAAGAACTTGTTTACGTTAGACTTGAAGACAACCATATTGTAGTCAGCCGGAAATCGTAAAAACGGAAGACAATTTCACAGGCGTGCAGTTCTAAGAAAGAAGCTTTTTTCATGGAATCTACGTTTAGGTTTAGGCACAGATAAAGAGTGTGTGTGGGGGGGGAATTATTGATAGTGTTTTCAGCCAGATTAGTGTTTCTTGTGAAAGTTTGACGAGGGAGAACCATAGACGGAAGCTCAGTCGAACACTTTCTATGAAAATAACGATACATCAGAGACAAACTCGCAACATCTCTTCTGTGAGAAAGAGGTTGCAGGGAAGCGAAAAGGACATCTCCTATGAGACTACGAAGTCTATTTTGAACTCTATCAAGGCAGAACAAGTTCTTTCTAGCAGCTCATGCCCAGATGTGGCAACAGTATTCCATCTTTGGACGTACCTGGCTCTTATAAAGATAGAGAATTGCATCAGCAGTGAGATATCTACTGGATCGATAGAAAGACCCCACCATTTTTCCAGCGGCCTTTGCAACAGATTTGATGTACGTGTTCCATTTAAGATCAGGAGTAACGGTCAAGCCCAGAAGCTTGTCAAAACTTGAGGCTTCCTGAAGACGAGAGCCATTCATTTCAATTGATGCCAGATGTGGATCGGAATGTTGATGTTGAATTCCAAATAAAATAACATATATACAATTATTTTAGTTTTTCATTTTGTCTAAACCTAATTTTCCATTGCTAATATTAATGATACAATGATCAGTATTTATTGATTTTAAACTACCATCAAAACTATTTAAAAAAAAAACACCTAACAGGTGAAAACTAGCGGAGGAGGGGGGCAGGGGGCAGGACCCAGTGCGTCAACGTGATTATGCCGTAACATCTTAAAGAGGACAAAAACAAAATTTAATTGAGGCCACGCAGAGTGCTTCCTAAACCATATTTTCCGGTCCATATGTAACATTGTAAGAGGAGCCAACACGCTGTATGCTCAGTCGCAAAGCACACAAACAATAGAAAAGAACTTCAATTCACTTTTTTTTTGTTTAACAACGACATTTATTTCCTCGTTCTCATCTTCTCAAACATACTCTCGAACGTTATCCACTCCCATAAAGTGATCTCTTCTTTTTATAGTATTCTTTTTTGCTTATTGCGACGTAATTTCGCTCACGGCTCGGTAATTGCATACATAAGTCCGAGCTATGTAACACATGTAACATATAGTTACACACATGTAACATATGTTACTCACATGTAATATATGTTATCCACATGTAACTTATAGTTACCGTTTCACTTGAGATATTATGTCGCTTAGGAATTCGAAGAATATTTATTAATTGACGTTATAATTTCACAAAAAAAATTGAGGTAGAGTAGAACCCAAGGATACGGTGGCCCTAGGATATGGTTTTTTCGGATTACGATGTGGAATCTGATAATTCTCAGGCCCCTGGTTACGGTTATTTGCCCCGCCATACAGTATTACTTATAATGTTATTTGATTATATACATGTGTATTATATACTGTACTGTATTTTCTTACTAATTTTTAATGCCGTTTCCCGGAATTCTACTGTATATGAATTTTCACGAAAGGCTTCTATCATCTTATCGATCCCTCAAGGTAAAACTAAATTAAACTACATATAGTCCACATTACGACTCCTTACACCTAACAATTGTGTTCTAAAATGTATAAAGATTAAATACTTAGTTTAGGAATGATTTTGTATATACAAATGTATAAACATTTGCACATACATTACTTCCGACCTTCTTCGTGTGATTTCTGAGTTCAAAACTATACACAAGAAGAAAGTCGGAGGTTGCACCGGCCAAAACAACAAACAAAATGGGGCTAGTAGCTCAAATCGCGAGTCTGAGTAATTTTTTTTTCTCAACAAATTTTAAAAGTAGACAAAATAAAAATTAAACCACGGAGGCCTCCAGAGCCCTTTCTGAAACTATCCGTTCTAACATATGTACCACAGTATGTCAGTACTTTCTGGCGTTTCCCGTATTCCAACTATAGCAGGGTGCTTATACTGTAGAAATACAATAAAATTAAGGAGACCTCTGGTGCGCTTCTGAAATCATACCTTCCAACTCATATACCACAGTGCTTCGATACTTTCTGGCGTTTTCTAGGAACCCCTCGAACTATTCTGACAATAGAATGAGCTTTATATTTAAAAACAGTACGATAGAATTAAGATCTCTAGAGCGCTTCTGAAGCTATCTCTTCCAGTCCATATACCACTGTGCATCAGTATTGGCCGGCGAGTGGGGGATGCCCTTTTCTCTTCCCTGCAACCTCTTTCCCAGAGAAGAGACGTAGCGAGCCTGTCCCTGCTTTATCGTTATTTTCATGGCAAGTGCTCATCTGAACTTCAATCTATGGTCCGCCCCCCCTCGTCAGACTTTCACGAAAGACACTCGTCTTGCCAGAACCACTATCAACAATTTCTCACTCTTTATCTGTGCCTACACCTAAACGCAGATTCCATGAACAGGGCTTCTTTCTTAGAACTGCTCGCCTGTGGAACTCTATTCCGTTTGCCTGCTTTCCAGCTCACTACAATCTGATTGTCTTCAAGTCCAACGTAAACAAGTTCTTGATGAACCGTCCCCCCAAGTAATCCAAGTTACAAAATTCCCACTAATGTTTACTACGCTAAAATCACAATGACTAATGTATACCCATTAACCCTTATCCTCGAGTGCCGTCTAGGCCTTGATAAGTGGTGATCTCCATGTAAAAAAGAAAAAAGAAAGTCCTTATATTGTAAAAGTATGATAAAATTAAGGAGGCATCCAAAGCCTTTTTGAAACCATGCTTCCAACTCATGTAACACAAACTATAATATTACATTTACGCTTGAGAGAGTTAACTGCCCCTTTTTATTCTGGCATTAATAATTAGTAAATAGTATCGAACATCCAAATGGTGCAAAATATCAATGTTCCCTTCGAGGCATTTTTCTATCGAAGCAAACTTGAACCGCACTGACACACGAGGATCAGACGGGGGTGGAGGTTGGAAACGCAACGAATGAAGATATCAGCAAAGAACCCCCACCCCCCACACCCCCGTAACATATACAGGACCGCACGCTGAGCACATCGATGAATAGATGTTCGGAATATATTCATGCCTGCCTGCGTATTCATGAGCGAAATCTTGTCAACAAATTTTTGACTTTTCAATGCATTCAGAATCTAATGAATTCAATTGTGTTTCGAAATGCTTTTCAGAATCTCCAATCAAATGTCACGCTTGAACTGATATCGCATTAACAAGTGCTCATGAATGAACATCAGATTTTCTACGCTGCATTTTTTTTTTTCTCGTCGGAGACTTGCAGCTTGGGTCCTCGCATCTCTGTTATGCGGCTCGGTCGGTCTAGCAGTTTTATATAAAAATATACATACATCAGGATGAGTAAAAATTAATCCACCAAACGGAGCATTTATTTGGAATAGTCGGACTACTGTGCTCGTCTTACTACAACAACGATTTTATTCTTTCAGTCTTCTTCGTAAAACATTCAGAGTAAGAACTCGACGAACTAAAATGAAAATTTGAAAATCGAACACGTGTATGAGTGTGCTTATGGGGAAAAATATGCTCATTCAATTATATTTCACCCCCCAAATCATTTTATTTATGAAGCTCAATGTATATTAAGTATAACTACAGAGCATATACAAATAAATGACAAAAGTCTATATTCCAAATTTCAAGGTCCTGGATATGACCTTAAACTATATCCAGTGGTGAGGCCCCAGTTTGCGGGCTTTGGGGAGTGTGGATCCACCCTTTAATTGCCATTGCTGCCAGGTCTACTCTGAGCCGGAGTGGTAGTACTATGGGTTAAATAGAAACCGACTTGAAAAATATATATATATATTCTATTAAAAAATTTCTTCAAAATCTTTGGATTCGGCATTAAATACCCTGAAAAGGGTTGATATGCCGTAAAACAAAAACAACCAACCAACCAAATTTCAAGATGTTGTCTATCTTACGTCTATTTCTTTCAGTATATGAATTTAAAATCGAAAGCGAGAAAGAAAATGTTCGACGATCTGTCTGTTCAGTGGGTTTTATTACAACAGTTGTTTTCAAGTATATCCCTGCAGCTTTCAGTTAGTGTCGGAGATTCAGAATGGATATGGATCGTTTTCTGCGAACTATAATATTCCAAAATTAAAAAAAAAAAAACAGCCTATAACTAATTTACGAATGAGAGGCCTACAACAAGAAGGTGAAAAAACGATCCAGGTTTCTATCCTGAACATCCGACATTAACTGGAAGTTGAATGGATATACTTCCGGTTTGAAAATAATCGTTTGAATAAAACCCACTGAATCAAAGAATCGTTGAGCATTTTCTTTTTTACTTTCCATTTTAAATTCATATAGTCAGATTTTTCATTATATGTGTGCGTGTGTGTGTGTGTGTTATTTGTTTTTGTTTTGTGATACTATTTGAACGAATTTAATTATATATACGAAAATGCATTTTTACCTAAATGCGAGTTGAGAATAATTTTACCTTTAACCAATTTTGGTACCCCCAAATGGGGAGCGGCATATGTCTTATATTTGTTTATTTTTTTTTTTAAATTTAATTATAATTATATTTTAAAAAAAAAATAAATAAATAATAAACATATATATTATTTGTTTAAATATAATTATATTAAAAAAAAATAAATAGATAATATATATATATATATATATATATATATTCAAGCAGGGAGACCCGACATTGCCTGGGATTGAATGATGATCAACGAAGGTTTCACTCTTCAATATTTTATTGTCATCAAAGTCGGTGAAATCACCCATTTTTCAATCAAATCGATTAATTGCCTGCTTTAGTTGGGGACCCATCGCGGTGCACATGAAGGAAACGTAACCTGCCTTCCCAGGGCGATTTAGTCAACAATACATTGTACTCTACATCGCAGTGAGTTTTATCAAATTTAAACCGTACTAGCAGGAAGACCCGACGTTGCCCAAAATTGTATGAAAAGCAATGAGCATTCATAGTCATCGAAATCGGAATTCGTAGCCGATTTTTCAATCAAATCGATTAATTTCCTGTTCTAGTATGAGACCCATGATTTTTAAATATTATTTCTAGTATTGGGAGAATTAATCGGAATCGGAATCGGGAATCGAAACAATTTGAGCCTATTTTCCGATACCAAAACCGATTACTTAAATTATCTTTTTTTTTTTAATTTAATTTTAGTTTAAGAAACATCTCCCACCATTGATAGTAATAATAATAAAAAAAAATATTTATTGATTTAAACTTTAAATAAAACTAAAATCACCCCCCCACAAGTGTGTTTTTACGTTTGAGAAAATACAAGCACATTTAACATCTGTTTTTACAGTAATTGGGACAAAAACCACTTTTATAGTTAAATATTTAGAGATTTATAAATAATAGGAATCAGTAATTGTATCGGAATCGGAAATTTAGTACGGAATCCGTAATTGTATCGGAATCGAGAAAAAATATTTGACTCGTCCCATCACTAATTATTTCCGTTTGTAGCATTTATATCTAAGATAGCACTTTTGGTTGGCCCGTGCGGGTTAATTCTGAAATAATATTTTTGTTGATCTGTCAGGCTTAAGTTTTAAATATATGGTCATTCCAAAAGTAACGACTCTTTTTTTTATTCCACCCGAATGGATCAAAGGGAATTGCACGTTGCATTGTTATGATGAATGAACTTGGGTATTTATCATATGAAAAGTACATCTCTCTGTTGCAGATATTGACAGTATGAGATTCCAAGAATGCAACCCTGTCATGAACGCGCGTCAAAAGCAGAGATGTGTCAATGAATAACTGGTATCAATGCATTAAGAACGGTAGTGACTATGTAGAAAAAATTTCTGGATCTCAAAATTCGTTGTTTTTAATGGCACCACTCCCGTCTTCGCAGCTCTTCAACTTTAGAGTTAAAAAAAATATGAGGTTTTGCTTTTGAAACGACGTTTATAGAATTTCAATAACTCTGTTACACACAATTAATATGGCATTTTTCTTTGTCTATTATGCTTGAAGTAGAAGTTCCGGTTTTCATGCTTAAGTTTAAAATCTTATTTTCCTCCTCTGTCACAAGTTTTAAGTAGTATTTTCGTTTGCTGATTAGTTTTTAGTTTGAAATTACAGTTCAATCATATGCCAGGCTTCGGTTTGAAATAGGGTTTTCGTTGGTCTGTCACATTAAAGTTGAAAATGGCACTTTCATTTGTCTGTTATGCTGAAGTTTGAAATGCTGTTTTGTTGGTCTATCATACTTAATTTTGAAATAGCATTTTCGTTGATCTGTCACACTTAAGTTGTCAATAATATTTTGTTTGGTCTACCATGCTTAAATTGGAAATAGACTTTTTTTTGGTCTGTCATGCATAAACTTGAAATTACATTTTCGTTCGTCTGTCAAGCTTAAGTTTGAAATAATATTTCTGTTGGTCTGGCAAATTTTAGCTTGAAGTAATATTTTCGTTGGTCTGCCAGGTTTAAGCTTGAAATAGCATTTTCTTTTGTTTGTTTTGCTTAAATTTGAAAAAACATTTTAATGCGTCTGTCAAACTAAAATCTCAAATTGGTCTTTCATGCTTAAGTTTAAATAATATTTTTATTGGCCTTTCATGCGTAAGTTTGAAGTAATATTTTTATTGTTTTTTATGCTTAAGTTTAAAATAGCATTTGTGTTGACATGTCATACTTTAGCTTGAACTAGTATTTTCGTTGGTCTGACACACTTAGGTTAGAAACAGAATTTTTTGTGTTTCTGTTATACTTAATGTGAAATAACATTTTAAAAGGTTTGTCATGTTTAGGTTTGAATTAGCACAGACCAAATGGACGTATTCCAAGAATTTCCATAAAAAAAAAATCAAGAATCCATATCCAAATTCATGTTTTCCAAGGTTTTCATAGAATTCAGTTTTTTCCCCCCAAATGATATTTATCTATTCGTGCATATACCAATTGCCTTTTCATACAAATGATATTCCATATTCTGCTCTTTAATTTTGCAAAGTTTTGATCGCATGACCTTGAACTTCGACCTTGACTTATTTTCCTATTCAAATCCAATTATCAGGGAATTGTATGCAAATGTTAAAATAAAAAGAATTTTCTTTTGTCTCATAGAATATTCAATAAGTTGTGCGGTAAAAACCAATGATATATTCCGATAGACAAAAGCTTTCCTCGCCCGGGCAAGTTTCCGTTGTCTTCGGGGACAGAATAATAAATTGATCCAAACAACGAACGATTTTCTTCTTCAGTTCTTTTTACTAACTAATCTGATGTTGCTAAGGTAAACTATTCCAACTTTACTCATTTTAAAAGGAACTGTGTAATTCTGTCGTGTATAAAGATTATATAAAATACAATAGGTCCCACTTTGTCAACTAAGCTTCAACCCCTGTCCCATCGCCGCAATGTTGCATCTCTGTGCCTGTTTTACGAATATTTTAATGGCATGTGCTCTGATGAACACGTTGCACTTGTGCCCCCTCGACGTACATATCCCCGAAAACCTGCTTAGCAACAAAATCTCACCCCTTCACTGTTGAGGTCCCTAAATGCCAGAAAGCTTTACACTCTAATAGTTTCTTCCCTCGAACAGCTAGACTTTGGAATTCCATTCCTGCTACCTTCTTCCTTGACTGTACGGTTATGCAGAAGTTTAAATGTAACATAAACCAACATCTTGTTAATCTTTTCTAGGCATGGTTCCAAATAGAAGCCTTTATATTCAAGTAGCGATATGTTTTATTGGAGGGGGGGGTGAACGGGAGTAACTATATATACAGGGTGCCCAAAAGGTCACTGAAGTGTTTCGAACTTATATAGATTCTTTATTTTTGATTATATCTTTCTGTAATTTTGACATAATCTGACTAAGACATTGATGTTTTTAAAACAATGGCAAAATTTAAACAATCTTTGTTCATGAAAAATAACGTCTAAAAGTTTCAGATCGTCCATGCATATCAGGTGGTTGATTTATTTATCTGTATTACAGAGCTTGTATCTGGTTTGGAACTTTCTCGGTGCAATGTCCAGTGGAAAAATATTCGTGCTCTTCCAAGATTGCAGAATCTCTGGATTGCGATTATACTCCCTTATTTCGTTCCTGATTTTTTCTTTCAATTCTTGCAGGGGTGGGGGCTGTCGGTAGGGCATTAGAATACGCCGACTGCCCCCCCCCCTGCAGAGGGTAAAAGTCCCTCAATGGGATATGACCTTAAACTATATCCAGTGGTGAGGCCCCAGCTTGTGGGCTTTGGGGAGTGTGGAGCCACCCTTTAATAACCATTGCTCCCAAGTCCACTCTGACCCGGAGTGGTAGTACCTGTTAGGGTCCCAACTATGGGTTAAATAGAAACTGACGTGAAAACAACAAATATATTCTATTTAAAAAAAAAAATTTTTCTTCAAAATTTTGGGATTCGGCATTAAATAACCCGAAAAGGGTTGATAGGCCGTAAAACAAAAACATCCAACCAAAAAAATCTTGCAGGGATTGGGGTTTGTCAACACAGACTCTCTCTTTAAGATAACCCCACAAGAAAAGGGTTTTGGATTGTGTTGTGAATTGGGTTATCTTTACATGAAAATGCAGTCGATAAATCTTTTGAGTCAAAACAATTGACCCCTGATTTTGGTAAAATAATTTCACAACGTTCGTACGGTATTCTATGCTATACTTATCCAGAATTAATTTCCAAAATATTATCTGTAAAAATTTCTGAAATAGACAAAAATAATCATTAATGATAAAATGACAAAGATTGTTAACCCTTCAGTAACTATATGAACACCTACATGTATGTACGTAGATTACTGTTTTAAAAACAGATAAATATATAAAGGTATCCATATAGTTACTGAAGGGTTAACAATCTTTATATATATATATATATATATATATATATATATATATATATATATATATATGCATATATATACATATATATATACATACATATATATACATACATACATACATGCACACACACACACACACACACATATATATATATATTTAGTAAGAAATGTCCCTAGTTTAGGTCGAACAAAGATAATCGAGAGTAACCAAGTGAAAGCTGTTGTTGAACAAAATTGCCGTTTGACAACCAGACAAATCGCAGACATTCTCAAGATGTCCAAATCGAGAATGGTTTGGTCAATTCTGAAAAGGAATTTTTTCAGTGAGAGATACTTCTCATTCTGGTCGACTAAGAGATGATCGACAAAAAATATGACTTGGGTACCATCAGTTAGAATCGAAATCAAGGCATTTAACTCCCAACGTCATACGTTACCATCTGAGCTAAGGCCACATGCTTATCAAAACTTCAAAAATTAATAAACTGAAATATATAAATGTATATTTGCGCATGCATAAAGGATACACAGTAAGTCAACTCCCGCCTGCCAGCCTCCATTTTTAAAATTCTGAACCCATAGCAGCTTTTGGGGGTCTAAAAACCAAATTGAATTTGTTTCACCAGTTCGAATAGCTTATATATCAAGTTATAAGTGTGTAGACTAAAGAAATTACAGAGTAGTTAGGTAGAGACTGTTCTGAAGTCACACACAAACAAGAAGTTAGTAAAAAAAGTTGGGAACAATTTTTCTCTCCCCAATTGACCGTTTAAATATTTTATAGCATATATTGCTTGTAGTCTCTTAATCTTACTGGATTCCCGGAGTTCGACAAAAAAGATTTCCGAGTTCGACAAGACGCACGTGAAGAAGGTCGAAACGTTGTAAAAATAATACACAATATGAGAACAGTAGTCCGAAAAATCCAAACCGTGGATTTTATTGTTTGAATCAAAAATAGTAAATATAAAATTGTCTGTGATTTGAAATGGATTTGTGTTACTGATTTCATTTTCTTTAAAACGACGTCATCACAAATGACGTCATCACAATTTATCGAGAATTTTCTTTCCTTCGAAGATCATTAATAAGAATTTCAATACGTGACCGTAACATTGTTGTCTCCTTTAATTTGATTGGTTGGTTGTTTTTGGAGAAAAAAATTTGTCAGAAATTTCTTTTAATTTAATTCATGGACAGTTTAATAAATTTCGAAAAATAAAAAAAATATCATTTTATTATTTATTTATTTATTTATTTATTTATTATTTATGTATTGTTTGCGTCCTATCATTTATCAAAATATACTTTCCCCATTTGAAATATTTTTCGACTTTCTCAATCGGAGTAAAAAAAATTACTAACTGGCGCCAAATAAATGATATTGAGACAATGCAATCAGTAAGAGGGTTGTATCGGTGGCGACGTGGATACTAGTACAGTCTGATTGCTTGACTTGCTGTGTTCGACTACGGGCAGGGCCTATAGTATTGTAATAAGCATGACGAACGGTAAAACGTAAATGTCTCTAATTGCTCACACGCTTTCATTCTCCGTTTGGTTGAAATTCACTCCCCCCTTTTTACACAGCAATCACCACTTATCAAGGACCTAAGGCCACGCGTGGATAAGGGTTAATGAGTATACAATAGTCGATGTGATCATAGCATACAAAGCATAAGTAGTGGGAATTTTGTAAATTGAATAATTTAGGAGGACGGCCCGTGTAGAATTTGTTTATGTTGGACTTGAAGACAATCAGATTGTAGTCAGCTGGAAAGCAAGCAAACGGAAGAGAGTTCCACGGGCGTGCAGTTCTAAGAAAGAAGTTTTGTCCATGGAATCTACATTTAGGTTTAGGCACAGATAAAGAGTGTGGGAAATTGTTGATAGTTATTTTGGCTAGACAAGTGTTTATCGTGAATGTTTGTCGAGGGGAGGGAACCATAGATTGAAACTCAGCTGAGCATTTGCCATGAAAACAACGATAAAGTAGAGACCGGCTCGCAAGTTCTCTTCTGTGGGAAAGAGGTTGCAGGGAAGAGAAAAGGGCATCCCCCACACGGCTATGAATTTTTAACTCTGTCAAGGCAGGAGAAGCTGCCTCACTTTCCAAAGCTAGAAAGTTTTAATAGTGCAGTCTGTTGGCTTTACTTACTGTGTTCGGTACAGCCAATTCTAGAGTACCACTTTGATCAAGAATGTTGGCAACCTTCCTTTTTGTTTTTTATTTTACTTCAGTATGTCCTCAGAAACAAGGGGAAACAACTGGAGGTAACACTTAATATCTATATGAAAATCATAGATATCCGAGCGTTCAACAAAAATTCTGATCATCCTCCTATACGTATTTTTTTACGAGGGAGCCACCATTTATCAAGGCCCAAGGACAACTCGAGGAAAATGAGAGTCAGGTTATCAGTGAGATAAGACCGTGATGCTTGTTAGAGGTGGGAATTGGGTAGGATTTGATTATTTAAAAGGAAGGCTCGACAAAAAATTGTTTATATTATACTTGAGGACGACCATGTTATATTCAGCCAGGAAGCAGCCATGCAATATTGTATTTCGCAGATGGATAGTTTTAAGAAAGAAACTTTGCTGTGGAATTTTTGTTTAGTTTTCTGTTTCTTTTTTACTTGGGAATCACCACTTATCAAGGCCCGAATGCCACTCGAGAATAAGGGTTAATGAATGTAAGGTGGTTGTGTAGTAATCGTTAATGGTGTCATTTGGGTTGAATTTGTTTATTTATGGGGACGGCTCAAGAACTTGTTTACATTGGATTTGAAGGCTATCATGTTGTATTCAACCGGGAAGCAAGCCTGTAGAACACTGTTCTGAAAAAAAAAGACAATCAGGAGTCACATTATACAATTTACCAACTGAAACCAAGAACATTTCTTGCTGCGTCAAGAAAATGAGCAGGACAATAAACAAAGACAAAGCTCTGCCGTATTCAATCATGATTTGCTACTTATATGTATTATTTTCTATATTTCGTATATTTTTTACAAAGGCATCCCCACTTATCAAGTCCGGAGGCCACTCAAGGATAAGGGTTAATGTGTTTACAAAAGTAGTGGGAATTTTGTAAATTGGATTACTGAGGGGGACGGTTCTTCAAGAACTTGTTTACGTTGGACTTGAAGAGAGTTAGATTGTAGTCAGCTGGAAAGCAGGAAAACGGAAGAGTTCCAGGGCGTACAGTTGTAAGAATGAAGCTTTGTTCATGGAATTTATATTTAGGTTTAGGCACAGATAAAGAGTGTAGGAAATTATTGATAGTGGTTTTGGCTAGACGAGTGTTTTTCATGAAAGTTTGACGAGGGGGGGCAATAGACTGAAGCTTAGACGAGCACTTGCCATGAAAATAACGATAAAGCAGAGACAGGTTCGCGATATCTCTTCTGTTGGAAAGAGGTTGCAGGGGAGAGAAAATGGCACCCCCACTAAGCCAGGAAGTCTATTTTGAACTCTGTCAATGCATTATCGGCTATTTGTAGCACCTCCTGCCTAGATGTAGCAATAGTACTCCAGGTAGAGAATTGCATAAGGAGTGAGATATCTACTGAAGCGGTAAAAGGATCGTACCATTTTTCCAGCGGCCTTGGCAACGGATTTGATGTGTATCATTTCAGATCAGGAGTAAGGATCAAGCCCAGGAGCTTGTCAAAACATGCAGCCTCTCTCTCTCTCTCTCTCTCTCTCTTTCTCGCTCTCTCACTCTCTCTCTCTCTCGCTATATATATATATATATATATATATTTGTGTGTGTGTGTGTGTGTGTGTGTACACTAGCTGAAGTACTGGCAGGTTGTGTTTGATATACGTGCATAAATCGCCTACAGACATAGTTATCTCATTGAATAAACGAAACAGTAATTCATAATGGTTTCTTTTTCCATATCCTCTCTAAGCTAGGAGCAGTAGGTGCGTTTTATTTTATAGAAGTCTCGCCAGTAACAATAATTCTCGTTTCTCGATTAATCTTTTATCTTTTAGTCCTTCGATAGAGCTTTTGATTCCACTTGCTGTTAAATATGTTTAAATATATTTAAAATCATACAGACATTCGCATTTATCAATAAAAAAAAATGTGATGGCAAAAGTTTTAAAAAAATGATGTAGTGCCATCAGCTAGAATCGAAACCAAACCATTTAGCATCCCAGCATTATTTTCTACCGATGTTTGGTATAAAGGTAAAGATAATGAAATCTAAATATTTACATTCTTGAAATGATGAATTTTTGTGATCATGCGCAGAAAGAAATATAAATATGTCGGCCAGTTGAAAAGAACATTTATGCCGATATATGTCTGTATGCATTATTCATCCATCCAAACAAAGATTTTACTCGTTATAAACAATCATAGTGTATAGTTACTATTTCCTGTTATTTTCAGTGTTATTGACTAGTAATTTAAGAGTAACCTGTTAAATATTTGCACACACGTAAATGTACTGTTATATATATATATATATATATATATATATATATATATATATATACATATATATATATATAGTAGAAATGGTAATTAATAAAAACCGAAGAAAGTGCTCAATACTGTTGTAGAGCAAATATGCGTTTTATTTTTTATTACCGTATCTTTCTGTTAAGTTACATTATTGTTTCAGCTACTCGGCCGTTTTTGGCCGTCTGTAGCTTCCTCATACTTTTACAGAAATGTTCGTTGTTATGGGATGAAAGAGTGAACGAGTGAACAGGGGAGGGGTGCGAGAAGAGCGGGGAAAAAAGAGGAAGGGAACAAGGGGGAAAGGTGGGAGGGGGTGCTTGGTATGTCGGTAATGTTTTAGTTTTGGAGTTTAAGGAACTTGTCGGGGAGGGTCTGGGAAGTTAATTTCTGGTGTGGTGTGGCTGAGGGCATAGGGATACATGCGAACACCCAACAGGTCAAGACATACCTATCAAGAAATCATCTCACCAACGAGACGCCAAAAACTTTAACATTAAGACTCCAGTTTTAAAGTAACCCCCTCCTCCTATCCCCACATATCCCCCTTCCCCCTTCCCCCTCCATGTGTATATATATATATATATATATATATATATATATATATATATATATATATATATTCTTCAGAATAATGTAATGCAATAGATCTACTAGTATGGAAAACCATTATACTATTTGCTAATATTTTCTCCTCTCAGGAGATGGGTAGACATCGAAAACCTATAGTTTAAGGAGATATACTTTTTGAAATGTATTCTTTGTCTTGCATATAATAAAAATTCTAGATTTGAAATTTACCCATTTCACATCATAAAATTTTAATTCCTAAATTATAATATATATATATATATATATATATATATATATATATATATATAGTCTTTGAAGTTTTCAAGCTTTAAAACTATACAAAAAATATTTTTTATCATTCGTTAGAAAACCATCTAGTCAGTAAGTCATTTAATCACCTGCAATCATTGCATCAACTCGCTCTCGAAT
>NC_136515.1:18068559-18071059 GCF_053919585.1 Euprymna scolopes
TACAACATGGTCGTTTTCAAGTCTAATAGTGAAAAATACTTTTCAAGCCGGTTGCCTAAAATAATTAAATTATGGCTATTCCACCCGTCGTTTCCAATTTTCTCGGGGAGTCATTCATCACCAACTGACAACTTCATTAATTTTCATCCTAGACTCGTTTGGGGTCGTGATAAACGATGGCACATTAGTAAAAATAAAATACAATAAAAATAATTAAGAACCTCTTTTGTGGGGGTTGCTTTGTTATGGAACTCCATTGATTGTCTCATTTCTGAATGAAAATTTATCTTCTGGAAAATATAAAAACGTGTAAAATTATATTTATCTATATATTAATACGATAGCGTGTGTGTTCTTTTGTGTGTCACGTTTACATTCAAAAGAAATTACTATAATATTTATACTTTTTTTTTTATTTAACATCAGTAATTTTAACTTCACTTGATTCTGTTACGATTCAAATTTATATCCGAGGGCTCTTTTAAGAATAGATACTGTTCCCTTTATGGCTGCTATTTGTATCTCGTTAGAGCTTGGTCTTCCAGGGATTGCTTCTAAGTATTTCTGAAGATTCTTTTTTATTAAACCAGTTGCTCCTATCACAACCGGTATAATGTTTATTTCGTTCAGAGACCATGTCGTTTTTAGATCATTTTTTAGGTCCTGATATTTTGTTACCTTTTCCCGTTCAGCTCTATTAAGGCCAAAATCATTTGGGGCTGTGACATCGATAATGAGCGCAGTTCTTTCGGCTTGTTCCATATTACATTACCTGGTTTGATAGCTTTGTCTTTTATGTATCTGCCTGCCTTAGTATAGCCAGTTCAGTGGGATACTAAATCAGAATATGTAAAGTTTCTTACAATTATTTTTAGTCGATTGGAGTCTCTGAAGTCTTTTTTCGCTTTTGAAGTAATTTTCTATACACATTTGGATTAAGTAGAAAAAAGAGAATTATATATTAAATCTATATATTAATACAATAGCGTGTGTGTTCTTTTCTGTGTCACGCTTACATCTGGGTCGTTTAATTGTTATGTTTTTCTATTTCTTGTCATTAATCATTTTACCAAGAATTTTTCATAAGGTTTGGTTTCGGTTTCGATTATAGCTGATGGCACTCAAGTAATTAATTTTTTTTTTTTCCATAAATAATTTTTCAAGAATTCTTCATGTTTTTGGTTTCGATTGTCACTTAAGGAACTCAAGTTATATATATATATATATATATATATATATATATATATATATATATATATATATATATCATTTCCATTCCCCTTTTCCCCGTGCATCCTCATACTTTCACTACACCGATGAAGACTGAAGGATCCGTCGAAAATTATGTACTTATGAAAAAAGTTTTTAATTTTTTTTTCATAATATTATTATTTTGTATTCCTGCACGTCACCAATTAAAAACGAATAAAGAAAAGTTATAAGCTTTTATACTTTTCGCATTCTTTTTTATTCATATATATATATATATATATATATATATATATATATATATATATATATATATATATATATATATATATATATATATATATATTTGTTATTGTTGTTTTTTCAAGCGATACATACGGTTAATATTGGTTCCGCCTCGAAGCTCATTTTTTTATTTACTTAGAAAGTCGCTCTTTTTAATTTGTTTGGACGTATATAACATTTTTATTCATTTATTATTTTTAAAACATAAAAACGACCGGGATTTACCGGGCGTTCGTGCTAGCTTAGATAAATGCTTTTGCAGTTTTAACAAAAAAGCTACAATAATATCAAAGCGTCTCCATTTACACTGAACATCTACAGAATGGCAACATCAATATATTACATATGAATGAGCCTTCTGTGGAATTTCCACAGGTCCCGCTAGTTATAATAATTTGAATTTCAGTATTTAGAACAGTTCTCTGCTTTTTATCAAAATTAGTAACAAAGAAATAAATAAAACAAAAATTATCAGCCCCCATTCAAGTTACTAAATAAAGGTTTTCGAAAATATAAAAGTATGGAAACGTATATATTTTATTATAATTTTCATATTAATATTTCGACTGGTTTTTTGCTCTTTATCAAAAATTGGGTGATTTAATTTAAAAAATGAATCAAAGCGAAACCGTTGTACAAAACTAGACGTTTCTAATAAAACTAGACGGTTCGTTCACATGACAACTCCCTGATGTTAAAAATAAGTATGTTTGAAAACAATTTGGAAAGGTCGTGTCAAGCTGTCCGAATGATTATCGTACTTGACTCAGTGTCTTTAAGTTTTGGTTTCGATCTCGGCTCGAGTACTTTCTTTGCTTACAAGAAATGAACTGTTTAGAAAAACGTAACACTCGCATGCACATGTCTCGGTCTCTTTCAGTTTATTTTTACTTCATTATTTTTTTTAATGAATTTAACGTTTCGTTTAATACGGTATTTCTGTTTATGATAAATAAGAATTCTGCATTAATTAAAATATAATAGGTATGTATATTTTACGACACCG
>NC_136515.1:18073559-18118559 GCF_053919585.1 Euprymna scolopes
ATATTACAATACATTACAATACACGTTAGGGTGCTCCAATAACAACATGGTAAAATAAGAAAGAAAGAAAAACATACTGATGATGAAGTGTATCTTCGAAATATATTCATAAATTTCAATATAAATTTCAAACAAAATATATATCTGTTTATTTTGTAATAATGCGTTGTTTTGGCGTCAAACGTATCTAATACGTGTTTCTGTTATACATTACAATACAATAAATTAACTTAACACAATTGGTTCTTGTGAATTAAAAATCAATTTTAAAAGGAAAAACAAACAAATCCAATAGATTGTACGAGCATTTCAGTCCATTTTATTTAAATTGACAATAATTTGACAAACGTTTTTTTTTTTCATTTTACTTTATTTTAATTTATTTATCAACATAAAATTAATAACTCAGTTTTCGTTTTATTTTATTTTATTTTAAATATTTCCAGTAATATCTTCCTTACTCACCACTAAAATGCTAGTTTCATTTCGGTGTCTTTAGATGCGCCCCCCCTATTTTTACAGATGAAGAGACTTTGTTTGTAAAGGACGAAATTTCTGTCAAATAATTGTCAATATTTATTGTCAATTTAAATAAAATGAACACTGTTTCTGAAATGATCGTACAATCTATTGTTTTCGTTTGCTTTTCCTTTTGAAACTGATTTTTAATTCACAATTAGGAACCGTTTTACACAATCTTCGAATTATTATACAGTTAATGTTCTATCGATTTTTATATATTAGAAAGTTTCGATTTAAAACATAAAAATATATATCTATATGACTTGGATGCAGTAGCTGAAGCGAAACCGAAATAAAACTTTATGAAAAGAATATATGTATATATATATACATATAAGTTTAGTTCCTTTAGCCATAAGCGAAACCGAAACCACAACTTATGAAGAATTATTGATAAAATTGTTTATAAAATAAAAAAAATAGATGATTTAAGTGCCATCAGCTATAGTCGAAACCGAACTCAAAATTTATGAAGAATTCTTGATAAAATTATTTGTGACAAGAAATAGAAGAATATAACAATTAAACGACCCGGATGTAAGCGTGACACACAAAAGAACACACACGCTAACCTATTAATATATAGTAAACGATTCTGATGATGTCCGCCATAACACCTTTTTCTAAAACCGTCTTATTATGAATATCTTTAACAATCCTTTAAGTTTCCGAAATACTAGATAGCAAAAACGAAAAAGACTAAGACTTAAAAGGCAAATTAATTGGAAAATCTTGTGTATAGTTATAGTTAGGCCACTCGAGGACAAGGGTTAAAGAGTAGTTAATGGGAAAATGTCATAGAAATCGTTAGTAGTGTATTTTAAGGATATGGCTCATCAAGAACTTGTTAATCGTGACACCATGAACTATTTAAAAAAATAAATAAATAAATAAGAAAGTTAAAAAAAAACGGAGAGAAACTGAGACATGAGCAGCGAGTAATATTATTAATAGTATTATTATTATTCTTAGTAGTAGTAGTAGTAGTAGTATGATTTTTCTGAAGAGTGTACTTATTGTAAGTAAAAAAAAAAGTAAATGCTCGAGCTGAGATCGAAACCAAAACATAAAGACAGTGAGTCAAGCACGATAACCATTAGGCAAGCTTGACATGAATATGAACTATAAAAATTGTTTTTGAACCAAGTTAAGGAAGCTGTCAGTTGAAAACAGATAAAAAAAAAATCCGATGACCTCCATGTACCAATATTTCAATTTTGACTCGTTAGCAGCCTTTTTTTTTCAGGATGGAAACCGATTAGAAAGTTTTCCATATGTCTGAATATTTATATACCAAATTTCAAGTATTAGGATAAAAAAATTCGTTGAGTATATAGGTTGAGAAGTGTCCCCACACACATAACCTCACTTCTATCTATTTATCACTTTCTCACTCTCTATCTCTCTCTTTCTCTCTCTCCCCCCTCTCTCTCTCTCTCTCTCTCTCTCTCTATATATATATATATATATATATATATATATATATATATATACGAGCAAACAGTTAATAAAACATGTTAAAACACTTTGAAATGAGTTAAAAACATATTTAATCTGAAAAGGAAACACTAGATAAGTGGATAGTCTTTAATCTACGGAGTTTCGAAGAAATACTTTCCTTCTCATAAGAGGGTAGGAATTAGCAAAATGCGGGATCGGATTTTGCATGCAAAAGTATTTATTGAAACAACAAGTAAGTCAAAGATCTTACTTGAAAACAAAAAAAGTGAAGCAGGGGGAATATGGTGAAGAATAAATCGATTACACATGAATGGATAGTCTGTTGGAAGATAAATAATCCAGTGACGGTAAAATTCAAATATATAACTTCAAGAAAGTTAATTGAATTTCCATTCGCACAAGTAAAATCCCAAAATCCCGTAATTGGAAGAAGATGGTCCATAATATATATATATATATATATATATATATATATATATATTAGCAGGGAAACCCAGCGTTGTCCGGGAGTAATTGTGGATGAATACATGTTCGAACTTCCCACACTCTTATAGATCTTAACTTCATAAGTGCATTTAAGAGGTTTTACCCGCACAAACAGAGCCCGCCATAAAAATCAACAGTAGGCTCTTTGATGAGACAGGGGCGCGTTAGAAGTTAATGTTTCTGGGTTAATCACAATTGAACCATGATACGTGACTTCTTTACGTCTTGAAGACGACCATATGGTAGTCAGCTGAAAAGCACTAAAACGGAAAACAGTTCCACAGACGTGCAGTTCTAAGCAAGAAACTTTGTTCATGTAATCTACGTTTAGGTTAAGACACAGATAAAAGGTGGGGGAAATTATTGATAGTATTTTCAGCTAGACAAGTGTTTCTCGTGAAAGTTTTGCGAGGGGGAACCATAAATTGGAGCTCAGGCGAGCACTTGCCATGAAAATAACGATAGAGCAGAAACAGATTCGCAACATCTTATCTGTGAGAAAGAGGTTGCAAGGAAGAGAAAAGGCCATCCATATAAGGCTACGAAGTCACCTTTGAAGTTTCAAGGCAGGATAAGGTGCTTGACATGTGGCAACAATACTCTATCCTCGGACGTATCTGGTTCTTATATAGGTAGAGAATTGCATCAGCAGTGAGATATCTACTGGATTTATAAAAGGATCCCATCATTTTTCCATAGATCTTGGAAACGGATTTATCCGGTGTCTTTTATAATCCACCCGGGCAACGTCGGGACACGGGTCGTGCTAGCTTGGTAGAATGAGAAAAAAAAAGTCGTTTAGTAGAGCAAAACATAGAAAGCTAAAAGGTACGCAGTGAGAAGAATTGTCGTTGTGCCGACCTTACGTAGAAAAGGTGTAAAGAATCCTAAATAATCCGCATGATAGCTAGGATTGTTTGTGACGACCTTACCGAGCAAAGGCGTGAGGAAAAGTTAGTCAAAGAAGGATTTGTTTAGCTGGGTTCTATTGGTTCGCGGCTGAATAAATTAATGCCGATATGAATCTAGACATTAATTCAAATGAACGGTGACATGCCTTCTTCAAATTCATTGACTGTAAATTTTAAGTGTAACTTCTTCGAATGATTTGGAGCGTTGCTTTTGATCAATTATGCCTTTCTTTGGATTAGTATATATATATATATATATATATATATATATATATATATATATATATATATATATATATATATATATATATATATCATCCCCTTTAAGAAACTCGTTTCTTATCGTTGAGCACTTCCAGTTGAATTAAAAATTCGGTCAGTTTGGGTCTTATGCGCAGATCGTCATATAATGATTAGATCACTCTGACTGACGTTAAAAACATTTAATCAAATAAATGTTTAAAATTCAACATTTCTCGCGGTTAACGGTAGCCGAATGGATATGGTCCTTGCTAATGAAGCCAAAGATGGCTTCTGTCGCCGGGTTCGAATCTCTCGGCCATTGTTAATCGTGACACCCTGCACTGAAGATTCCCGAAAAGATGAAACACTGTGTAGGCATTTAATAATTAATATATATATATATATATATATATATATATATATATATATATATATATATATACTGACATGCTGTACGGCGTTTCCCGGTCGTAAAACACGCATGAATATAATATTTTAATTAATGCAGAATTCTTAATTATTATTCACAGAAATATCGTAAGTATAAAACGAAACGTTAAATTCCTTTATTTAATCAATTTTAATGTTTATTGAGATGAGCATTATTTATTCAGTTATTTATTGCGGACTATTATCCTCATGTTTGTTCGTTGTTGTCTTTCACGATGTTTCGGCCAACTATTCGACCTGACGATATATATATATATATATATATATATATATATATATATATATATAGAGAGAGAGAGAGAGAGAGAGAGAGAGAGAGAGGTGAGGATGTGTTTGTGTGTGTGAATACTTCTCAACCTATATACTCAACGGATTTTTATCCATGTACTTTATATTTCGTATAAAGGATATTCAGACATATAGAAAACTTTCTTATCGGTTTTCATCCTGAAAAAGGGCTGCTAACGAGTCAATATATATATATATATATATATATATATATATATATATATAGAGAGAGAGAGAGAGAGAGAAAGAGAGAGAGAGAGAGAGAGAGAGAGCGAGAGTGAGAGGTGAGGATGTGTGTGTGAATACTTCTCAACCTATATACTCAACGAATTTTTTCCATATACTTTACATTTGGTATAAAGGATATTCAGACATATGGAAAACTTTCTAATCGGCTTCCATCCTGAAAAAGGGCTGCTAACGGGTCAATATATATATATATATATATATATATATATATATATATATATATGTACAAGCAGGGAAACCCAACGTTGTCCGGGATTAATTGTGGATGAATACATGTTCGACTTTCTCACACTCAGTCTCGCTCAATCAACAGTAGGTTCTTTGATGAGACAGGGGCGTGTTAGAAATAAATGTTTTTGGTTAAATCACAATTGAACCATGATACTTGACTTTTTTAATTTTTAACTTTAATTCAAGCAATTTAAAGTAATTTTATTAAATCAAAACTAAGTATATACAGTGCAATATAAACAACAATACCTTGTGGGATAAGTCACTGCGAGGATGTATGTGAAACTTCTTCCAAGACAATCGATTTGATTGGGAAGTGCGCGTGTGACAATTCTCAACTTATATACTGAACGAATGTTTTATCTATGGACTTGAAAATTGGTACATAGAATATTCAGACACGTGGAAAAATTTTTAATCGCTTTTTACCCGAAAGAAAACAGCTGACGGGTAGAAATTGAAGCATTTGTATGTGGGGGGGGGCATCGGATTTTTATCTGTTTGTCAACTGTTTCACGAATGCGCACGCGTGAGTCGTTCACTCGGCAGATTCCTCATGAGTAGGTTTGAAAACCCCCTTTTACAGAACGTGTCAAGCTAGCCTAATAGTTATCGTACTCATTGTGTTTAGCTCGATCTAAGCTCGTGTACTTTTTTTATTTTTACTGGAAATTGACTGTTTAGTAAAAAAAAAATACATAATACTTTCATGAACATGTCTCAGTTTCTGTATGTATTAAAATATAATACTTATGCGTATTTTACGGCCTGTTTTTGCACACACACACATACATACGCAAACACACACACATATATGCATATATATATATATATATATATATATGTGTAAATATATATATATATGTGTGTGTGTATGTATGAATGTATGTATGTATACATGAATTTTGAAAAATCAACGTAATTAAAAATCTATTAATTACCATTTTCCATTTGCATTCTCATCCTGAGTATCGATTATTCGATTATTCAAAGAAATTCCGAATCTTTTATTCATGCTTAAATTATGAATATTTACGTCAGCGTCGACATTTATGAGATGTTCTTATTTCATGAGGGTTGCTTTAATCTATACAAAATCTTTGGCCGCATCACAAGTACTGATTCCTAGCGACACAGGCCTGATTTACGTGCCTCATCACAAGGGCAAAGCTAGACGCAAGATCATTTTTTTTCTACAACGGATTCACCATTAATCAAGACTCAAAAGCTACTCGAGGATAAGGGTTAATGAGTTTCATGTGATAAACGAGACAACACCGTCCTGATCGATAGCGATGGAAACTGAGTAGAATTTGATTGCTTAAGAAATCAGCTCAACAAGAACTTGTGTGCATTAGACTTGAAGAGGACCATGTTATAGTCAGTTGGAGAGCAGTACCACGGTACAGAGATTCACAGGTGGACAGTTCTAGGAAAGAATTTGCGTTTAGTTTTAGGCACAGGAGAAATGTGTGTAAAATCCAGTTGCCTCTAAAAAGGGACCCTCTGGATTGAGATAAAAAAAACTAAAGTTGGCTCAGAACAGATACTAGACTTAGCTCTTTGCCGATGGGCCAAGTAGTTACGCTTATCTCCCTACCAGTTGTAGAAGGCAGGCAGGAGTAATGCAGGGTGCGGAGATGTAATGCAGGGTGCGGAAAGTGGGGTCGCAGAAACGCGCATCCTAGACGAAGACCGCCTTGGCCTGCAAAGTATTGCCTGAGCAGCTCCGCCGGCATTACTCGGTAGGGGAGCCTCAGGCGATTAGCCATAAACTAACCTTTTCTTTTAAAGGAAAGAAGGCAAAACTTTGGAGGGCGGACCTCCTACAACTACACACGATCAAAACCATAAATCAGCCAACCCGGAAAAAGCCCTATAAACCATGGTCTAGACATTGCTTATTGGGTTTAATACTGAGGGAAGCCTTTCCCAATCCCCACCTTGGCTGAGGGAGTAGGTTGAGACGAATAAAATTAGCACCATTTTTGTTTATATATCGGTTTCCAGAATTAAAAAAAAAAGACGATTTAGAAACTGTGCATCTTTTTGCAAACTGTTATCCTTAGCTTCATAGTTATTGTTTCACCACGTTTCGTCCAACTCATCCTCTGGCCTTCTTCAGGTGATTAACCGCGACAGGATAGAAATGCTGAGTCTGGTTACTTATTCCCAGTAACTACTTTCATAGTTGTGTTCTTCATTCATCTACTGCTTTCATAGTTGTGTTCTTCATTCATCTACTACTTTCATAGTTGTGTTCTTCATTCATCTACTACTTTCATAGTTGTGTTCTTCATTCATCTACTACTTTCATAGTTGTGTTCTTCATTCATCTACTGCCTTTCATAGTTGTGTTCTTCATTCATCTACTGCCTTTCATAGTTGTGTTCTTCATTCATCTACTACTTTCATAGTTGTGTTCTTCATTCATCTACTGCCTTTCATAGTTGTGTTCTTCATTCATCTACTGCCTTTCATAGTTGTGTTCTTCATTCATCTACTGCCTTTCATAGTTGTGTTCTTCATTCATCTACTACTTTCATAGTTGTGTTCTTCATTCATCTACTGCCTTTCATAGCTGTGTTCTTCATTCATCTACTGCCTTTCATAGTTGTGTTCTTCATTCATCTACTGCCTTTCATAGTTGTGTTCTTCATTCATCTACTGCCTTTTATAGTTGTGTTCTTCATTCATCTACTGCCTTTCATAGTTGTGTTCTTCATTCATCTACTGCCTTTCATAGTTGTGTTCTTCATTCATCTACTGCCTTTCATAGTTGTGTTCTTCATTCATCTACTGCCTTTCATAGTTGTGTTCTTCATTCATCTACTGCCTTTCATAGTTGTGTTCTCGCATACTAATCCTTTGTAGAATTGAAATCGCTACCTTCAGACAATGCTCACCTGGAACCGTAAAGACTCAACGCCTCTATCCACTGCGCCACGGGCACTAAAGGGCGATCAAGGTTGGATATTATGGTCTTATAAATCTAATATTGCGTTCTTATCTGGTCTTTAATTTTCGGTTTCATGGTATTATTTTTATTCATTTTTTTAATTTTTAAAAATTCCTTTCACATTGGACTTCATAATTTGTGAATTCATTATTTTTTGCGGACTGTTATCCTTATCTATATGTTAATCACCTGAAGAAGGCCAGAGGGTGAGTTGGCCGAAACGTGGTAAAACAACGACAACTATGAAGATAAGAATAACAGTCTGCAAAAAGAATGAATGCACAAATTATGAAGCCGCATCTCAAAGGATTAAAAAAAATTTAAAAAGAAAATAAATAATAATAAATAATAAATAAATAATTAAATAAATAATAAATAAAATTAATACGATTAAACATATTTTATTTCACTTTATTTTATTTTAAACTAGCCTGCGTGCCCGGCATTGCCCGGGTGTTTGAAGGTGTGTGATGAACAAAAAAAAAAAATTGTAGAAGGCAGGCAGGTTCGAACCTGTAACGCGAAGGAGGAAAAGAACGTGAAAAAAAACCGTTACGTCTTTGCTGTTGCATCCATCGTTAAACCGGAAGTGGCGAATGTTTAAATTAAGGCTAGTCAATTGAAAAGAAGGCATTATTTTCGAAAATATCGGCGAAAAAATAGAATAGTGCCCAGTTGAGGGTTAAAGAATTAATGTTATTTGCCATTTTTTCCATATTTGTCGTCGGAAGGGTCGAGCTTCAAAAAAATACCGATCTCGTGAAATCCGTCGCCTATGTCGAAAGTTTTAGACATACATACATACATACATACATACATACATCTAAACAGACAGATGAGACTTATATTATAGATATCTTTTCGTCTGACGTACAGACGGACTCCGAAAAAAAAAACACCAATCGATGATTAATAAAGTTCACAGTTTCTTCTGCAATCCAACCATATTTGCTGTAAACCTTGTTTCAATCATTAATGTGCAAAATTTTCTGGTGGCCGAGAGAAATTCCCATTAGTAGAAGAATTTAAATTTAAAAGAAGATAAATATATTATACTAAATCTGAATCAATCAACGTTTTTTTCCTCTAAGGCTTTTCTATCGTATATATTTTAATCACACAAAATACGTATTAAAATATTCCTCATGTTCAGGATCGAGTTATATTAAAAAAAAAAAAGGCTTCCGTTTTAAGAGTAATAGTTACTCGCTATTGACAGCTAAAAAAAACTTTCTGGTTTGGGCCAAAATATTTACTTCAATCAACAAGGTTTTCTCCTTCACTGATCTAGGAAAGAAAAGAACTTTCAGAACAGATGCTACACTTTGGTCCCAGATAAAAGGGCCAAGGAGTTATTTATCTCCCTTTCACAACAGAAAGATGTGACACAAGGGTCGGGAAATGAGATTGAATGAATAGCAATCTAGCCTGCAAAAATAGTTGGCATTCTCTGGGAGGGTTGGCTCAGGCGATTAGTAGTAAACTAAACCTTTCTCAAATAGAGCAGGCGAAGCCTGGGATGGTGGACCGCTTAGAACTGCACAAGACAAACAACATACTGCGGTTAATAGATAAAAAGTAATTTCAATAATGTCCTAGACTTTTTTTGCCTTTCGTGCCGGTGGAAAACCCTGGACTGTAAGAGAGTCTGTTACATGATTCTCTGAAAAGAAGTTCTTATTGTTGGATACGCCCCTCCAATCAATTCCGGTATCGAGACCGGTGCCCGGCAATCTGACATTGGCACGCGATAAAGCTGGACGTGTGCAAATGTCCTACAGTTGAGGAATGGATATACTCAACCCACTTTGCCTGTAATTTATGTGAATACATGTTTCGTTCATAAAAATCCTGTGTTTCTTTTCGTTTATTATCATTTAACCCCATAACACTTCCTGTGAATCTCAACACGCTTGTTTCTGTTTATTTAGCATCACTTTTGCTTTGTTTTGTGGTCAGACGTCCCCTGATATGACGCAAGCTCACTCTGCAGTTCTTACAGTTAAACGGATCAACTCTGTCAATATCCTATTCTGCATAGCTTTGCCTAATCACTTGATTCCAAGTTTTCCTTGACCGATCAAGCATCCTGGGATTTAAGGTATCCATGCTGATCACTACCGCAACCATCATCATCATCATCATCATCATCATCATCATCATCATCATCATCATCATCATCATCATCATCATCACTATCATAATCATAGTTATCACACCCATCATCATGATCACCACCACTACCACCACCACCATCATAGTTATCACAGTCATCATTATATGAACCACCACCACCATCATAGTTATCGCAGTCACCATCATATCACACACCACTACCATCACCACCAGCGCCACCACCACCACCACTTTTTTTGTTTTGCTGGTGATGGCGGTGCTGGTGATGGTGGTGGTCATAATGATGACTGTGATAACTATGATGATGATGATAACCACCATCACCAACACACCCATCATCATCATAGTTATCACTAATATCATCATGACCACCACACTGTCATCGTCATTATCATTATGAGACATTTTCTGATATTACGCAAGCTCTCGGTGTTTAGCGGATCACCTTGTGCCATCTTACCTAATCACTAGTTTCCAAATTTTACTACAAATCCCTTTATCGCGCCATAACAACAAATGATAATATATTATTATAATAAGGATATTCGAAAACCAGGCTTAATCAAAGGGAGGTAACTCTTATATTATTTGCCTAAAGCAAAATTTCTGCGAATTTGCTATTTTCTGAAGCAGTTTTCTATTTGGCATTTGTTTCCAAAAAATTAACACACGAACTAAGATGGGGACAAATAGAATATATATATATATATATATATCTTATACAGATTAAACGTTAAGAAAAAGAAACTGCTTTTGACTAATTTCTCAACTGTATTTCTTCTATTTAATTGTGTGTAATTTCTCTTTTAATCAGAGTTCAAAGGGTTTTTTTTCAACATTATCCAATCTAACTTTACAATTGTCGCATTCAGCGAATCAACCGTCTCCAAATCCCACTCCGTACTCTCTTGTCTAATCACCTGATTCAAAGATTTTTTTTTTTTTTGGCTGGCCAATCTTCCTGCGATTTAAACAACCCACGCTTCTGCAATGGTTTAACTCCTTTGCATAAAGCTCGCATTTCTCCATATTACATCTAGCAGACATGTTCTAAATTTAATAATGATCGGTTAATTAGTTTAAAAGTAGCTAACTTTCATATATATATACATACACGCAAACAATCATATATATATATATATATATATATATATATATATATATATATATATATATACTAGCAAATGTACCCGTTGTTGACTGGGTTCAAAAACAGCCTACAGAAAATGAACTCTGATTTATGAAAGTATGATAAGTTATGAAAAGGAAGAGTTGTAAAGAGATAGCTTCGAGTTTGGGGGTATGAAAACCAAAGCAAAATCTGATGAAAGTAAAAATAAAATAGATAAAACCCATAATTTATACCTGTTCACACTGAAACACATATCACAACATTCTGTGGATCTATATTAGAAAACCTTGTTAAACTTTGTGACATATTTCCATTCTATGGAGGTCAGGTGCGAACGAACACCCCATAATTTTATTATACCATATTTCTTCAAACTGAAACATAATTATCAAAGTATACTTACGCAGATAGATATGAAAAGTCTTTATTAAGGTTTGTGCCTATTTCCATTCTGTGGAGGTCAGGGTCGAACGCAGACCTCACAATTTTTTATACTATCCCTATTCAAGTTAAAACATACTTATCAAAGTATTATTATGTACATCTATATCAAAAACACTTGTAAACGTTTTTTTTTTAATTTTTTAATTTTTTATTTCCATACTTTGTGGACCAGGCGCGTACACAGACCCCACAATTTTAATGAATCCTCATTATGCCATATCAAACATACCCATTCCTGTGTCTCGATACATCTATCATTATATGTGATCAGTTTTCTATAGTAGTCAACCATATAGGAGCCTATTCGTGACCATCCCCCCACCGCCACCCACACACACAGACGTTCAGATTTATATATATACTAGCAGGGGTGCCCGGCGTTGCTCGGGTGTTTGGAGGTGTATGCTGTGCAAAAAAAGCAAAAAAAAACAAAAAAAATGGTTAATTTTTTAAAACTTTGATCCCTATTATGACCCCTTAAAATTTATTGTTTCGGGCTCAAATAACTTTATTAAGTTAGATCCATGTTCAAGGAACCTAAATCTAAAATTTCAAGTGTCTAGACCCAAAATTGTCGGAGGAGTTTGGTAGAGTTCTTAAAGGTCAAATCGTTGAAATTTGACCCCTTAACAGCCAAATTTCTGGCTGACACCCGTTACATCGATTTTCCCAAATCTCAGTACCCGGTATTTCAAATTTCGAGTCTATAGACTAAAAATTGACAGAGTTATTGCGTAGGGAAATGTACACAGACAGACAGACACACAGACACACAGACAGACAAACAGACAGACACGTTCACTTTTATAGATATATAGATATATATATATTTATATATATTAGTAAATCATTTATTTGAAACGTTACTCAGTAATCGACACATTTTTTCCAACGAGAAACAAGATTATTAATCTCATTAGCACAGAAACTGCACGCCTGTGGAACTCTGTTCCGTCTGCCTGCTTCCCTCCGGACTACAACTTGGATGTCTTCAAGTCCAATGTTAACAAATTCCTAATGAACCTCCCCCTTAATTAAACACTTCAGCAAATATCCACACTAACTACTTGCAATAGCCCTTATCCCTGAGTGGCTTCCGGGCCTTGATAAGTGGTGATCACTGTGTAAAAAAAAAAAAAAAATCCGGTGTTTTGGAATCGATGAACTCATTGAAGACAGTTTCCGCATCGTTCCGGCTTTTGAAGAATTTTTCTCGCAGGAAGTTGTCGAGATGGTTGAAAAAGTGATGATCGGGTGGCCAGAGGTCCGGGTGGATGAGGTAGAGTATCATAGCCCAATTCGTTCAGCTTTTGCATGGTCAGTTGAGCAACATGGGGGCGAGCGTTGTCATGGAGTAGAATTGCCCCTTCATATCGACCAATCTCGGGCACAAACGCTGGAGCTTCTGATTCATTTTGGCACTTTGTCCGTAATACTTCTCCGCCGTAATCGTTTTGCTCGGATTCAAGAAGCTATGGCATATGAGACCGGCCGCAGACCACCAAACAGTCACCATAACCTTTTTTGGTGCAATTTCGGTTTCGGAGAGTGTTGTGGAGCTTCTCCGGTATCCAACCACTGTGCCGCACTTCGGTGATTGTTGTAAAGGGCCCACTTCTCATCACACGTCACAATCCGCTTGAGAAATGGGTCGTTTTTGTTGCGCAGAAGGAGTGTAGAAGACACCTCAAAATGACGATTATTTTTATTATCGTTCAATTCATGCGGCACCCATTTATCCAACTTTTTTGACTCCCCTATTTGGTTTAAATGGCGAACGACTGGTATGAGGTCGATCTCAAGTTCAACAGCAACTTCTCGTGTGCGTTCGCGAGGATCAATTTCAATTAAAGCTTAGAAATGTTCGTTATTAACCTCAGTAAGCTGGCCGCGACCATCTTCATTTTCAAGCCTCTCGTCACCATTGCAAAATTTCTTTAACCACCGTTGTGTCATACATTCGTTAGTTCTTCCTGGGCCAAACGCATCATTGACATCACAAGCTGTCTCGGCAGCTTTTCGGCCTACTTTAGACTGGGACAAGAAAATTGTGCGGATTTTAATGCTGTTGAAAAGCCTGCAAAAAATGAATGAAGAAACTGAGAACTGTAACGAATAACACAATTCGATAGAGCGAAAGACGCGCTTCAAGATAATATATAACATGGCTATATACATCAATGAATTAATTTAGAAATCATATATAAAAGTAGCCTGTAAATTGTTTTCCCATCAACCTAATATATATTAATGATAATGACCTTTCTCATGAATAAAGTTTTATAATGGGAAAAATGTTTATATAAATTTTGCAAAAAGTCTAAGCTCAATGAATGCCTTTTTATTAGGTTCCAGAGCATGTATAATGTAATATAATAATCCTCCAAGTTCCTAATATCAAGTTTTCTAAATTTTGTCATTTATTACTTTTTAAAAGAACGAGAAAACACGGTTGAGCATCTCGATTGCATAAACCATGTAAATTGTCAACAATGGTGTTTTTTCTAAGTTTAAGGTAAACATCTGATGAGTACGTGACAAAAAGTGCAGCAAGGACATACTTTTCTAGACTTGCTAGCCACAATACGAAACAATATTGTAATCTCTACCTTCTGAAAAGTAATACATGGCTAACCGATAAAATTTGGTATTTGGAGATTAGGAATTATTTAATAACTTTAAAAGTAAACATCCGATGAGTAGGTGACTAAAAATGCAGTAAAGACATACTTTTGTAGACTTGCTAGCCGCAAAACGAAACAATATTGTAATATCTACTCTCTGAAAAGTAATAAATGGCTCACCGAGAAAATTTGATATTTGGAACTTGGAAAACATTATATATACATATATATATATGCACATATATATATGTATATATATATATATATATATATATGAACATACACATGTTATATACTAAGAAATTATATAAGAAGATATACGTGTCTATAGAAAAGTCGTATGTGTAGTAATTGTATAAGCTGCCGTTAGCCATCGTTGTGCGATTTGATGTTAATCATGGTGTAATGAGGTAGCTAGGTAGGATGGGAGGAAAGCGAGACAGAGAGAAAGAGAAAGAGAGAGATAGAGAGGGGGAAGGAGGGTGTAATTCCTTTCTTTGACGACATAAGTTATCGACACTGAAGCTGACACGAATACAATAGATTGCCAGGGAAAATTGGGTTCATTTTTAATAACGTTGCAAATAATCCACCAAAGACAAGAGACATACAAGAACAGCGAAGTAATAAAGGAACACACGTGCGAGTGCACTCATTTTCTCTCTCTCTCTCTCTCTCTCTCTCTCACACACACACACATACATATATATATATATGTGTGTGTGTGTGTGTGTGTTGAAGTATCATTTATTTTCTCATAATATATACCAATCCTTATTGAAGAAGCTCAATGTAATTACAGAGCAATATAGTGAACGAATGACAAAAGTCTATATTCCAAAGTTCATGATGTTGAACATCTTGTAATTATATATATATATATATATATATATATATATATATATATATATATATATATATATATATAGTAAGTTATAAAATATATATGGCGATTAACCTACACTGAATATTCCGCGTTTCATCCACTTTAGGACTCTTCAGGATATATATATATATATATATATATATATATATATATATATATATATATATATATAGAGAGAGAGAGAGAGAGAGAGAGAGAGAGAGAGTAAATGACAAAAAGTTATATTCCAAAATTCATGATGTTGACCATCTTATATCTAAAATAGATTCACTGATTGATATGATAATTAAGTGATTGATTGTGCGCTACGAAACAGATACTGTCAAGACTTGTATAAGTCAACTGAATTGAAGGAATAAATTATAAGATGGTCAGCATCATGAATTTTGGAATATATCATTTTTCATAAATCTATATTGCTCTCTAATTACATTGAGCTTCTTAAATACGTATTGATATATAATACTATATTTCTACAGAAATATATATATATATTTCTGTAGAAATATATACCAATATAATATATACCAATATAATATATACCAATATAATATATACCAATCCTTATTTAAAAAGCCTAATGTAATTACAGAGCAATATAGTGAATAAATGACAAAAAACTATATTCCAACATTCATGATGTTGACCATCTTACAGTTTATTCCTTTAATTAAGTTGACATGTACAATTCTTTACAGTATCTGTTTCGTAGCAGAAAATCAATCACTTAATTATTATATCAATCAATGAATCTATTTTGCCCTTTACTCATCAGAAGAAATAGCATCAATCAATCTATCAAAAGGAGATAAAATGCGTGCCGTGTGTGGATGAGTAGCACGCACACACATGGATAGGATCAACTCTTTTGGTCCTAAATATATCATATATCACAGTATACTTCCTTTACTCACATAAAATGAATATACGAAAGTATAAATTTATGCGTAAACCTTAAGTATTTACTTCCAAAGTGCTCAATACGTAGGTAGAGCTAGTTAGTAAGTTATAAAATATATATGGCGATTAAACTACAAAAACCATAACCTAGATTGTAAACATGTCAAGAAACTAGATATCCAGGCTAAATAGAGCACACACAAAGGAACAGGTCAACCAGAGGTCAAATAGGCTTTTGTCCGACAAGTCCATGTTCATTGGCTTATAGGAAGGGTGCGGCGGATACTAGAAAGCTGATTGGCTAACGAAAATCTCAATAGAAGGTGCATATATAAAAAAAACGACAGACAACTACAAAATTCGCGCATAAGCCTGAAGAGTCCTTGAGTGGATATAACGCGGAATATTCAGTGTAGCTTAATCGCCATATATATTTTATAACTTACTATATATATATATATATATATATATATATATATATATATATATATATATATATATATATATATATATACTAGCCTTTCAGTCCGACGTTACCCGGGTGTCTGGAGGTGTATGTTGAGCCAAAAAACAAAAGTGGTGGTAGTAGGAAGGCATGCTAGAACCCGTACCGCAAAGGAGAAAAAAAAAACGGGGAAAAACTTTGCTGTTACGACCAACGCCAAACTGGAAGTGACATGGATATTAATTAAGGCTAGACACTCACAAGGAGAGAATGATTTTTAAAAAAATGTTGGCGAAAAAAGCGCCCCTCCCCCTGTAGAAAAGTGCCCAGTTGAAGGTGAAAATATAAATGGTTTTAGCCAATCTTTCGATATATGTCGTCTGAAGGGTCGAACTTCAAAATGATACTGATATAGTAAAAATCCGTCGCCTCTGTCGAAAGTTTTGGGCAGACATGCAAGCATACATACATACGTTTACATATTAGTAACTCAAATTTTCGACCGAAACCGATTTTCAAATGTTTAGACCAGAAATTGTCTGAGTAATTTGGTAGACACCGCAGAGGTCGAATTTTTTTTTAATTTGACCCCTATTATGACCCCTTAACATTTATTGATTTTGGGTTCAAATCAAGTTATTAAGTTAGATCCATGTCCAAGGCACCTATATCAAAAATTCCAAGTGCTGTGACCCAAAATTTTCGGAGGAGTTTGGTAGAGTTCTCAAAGGTAAAATCGTTGAACTTTGACCCCTTAACAGCCAAATTTCTGTCCAAAAACGGATTACAATGATTTTTCCAAATCTCAGTACCCTGTATGTCAAATTTCGAGTCTGTAGACTTAAAATTGACAGAGTTATTGTGTAGGGAAATGTACACAGACACAGATACACAGACAGACACTTTCACTTGTATAGATATGTAGATATACTAGCATCTCATCCCGGCGTTGCCCGGGTGTTTGGATGTGTGTGTTGAGCAAAAAAAAAAAGCTGTAGTAGGAAAGTAGGCTCGAACCCGTACCACGAAGGAGAAAAAGAACGGGGAAAAATACCTGACTTCTTTGCAGTTATGACCACCGCCAAATCTGAAGTGACTTATGTTTAAATTAAAGATAGACAATCGAAAGTAGAGAATATCTTTAAAAAATTTCGGTGAAAAAATCTACCCTACTCCCTGTAGAAAAGTGCCTAATTGAAGGTGAAGATATTAATGTTTTTAGCCAATTCTTCGATATTTGTCGTCTGAAAGGTCGAACTTTAAAACGATACTGATCCTGGTAAAATCCGTCGCCTCTGTAGAAAGTTTAAGGCAGACATACAAACATACATTTATATATTGGTAACAAAAACTTTCGAATCAAACCTATTAAAAAGCTTGCCCTATCCTGAATACCCTTTATGTAAAATTTCAAATGTTTAGACCAGAAATTGCTTGAGTAATTTGGTAGAGCCCGTAGAGGTCAAACGACGTTAACTCTGGCCCCTATTATGACCCCTTAATATTTATTGTTTTGGGCTCAAATCAAGTTATTAAGTTAGATCCATGTCCAAGGAACCTATATCTAAAGTTTCAAGTGTTTAGTCCCAAAATTGTCGGAGGAGTTTGGTAGAGTTATCAAAGGCCAAATCGTTACAGTCCAATTTCTGTCCGAAAACCGATCACATAGATTTTCCCAAATCTCAGTACCCTGTATATCAAATTTCGGGTCTGTAGACTTTAAATTGACAGTTATTGCGTAGGAAAATGTACACACAGAGACAGACACACAGACAGACATACAAACACACAGATACACCGACACGTTTACCTTTATAGATATATAGATGTATATATATCGACCCCCTCCCTGTAGAAATATACATATGTATGTATATGTGTGTGTATGTGTGTGTGCATATATTTATTATTATTATTATTATTATTATTATTATTATTATTATTGGCTCACCTGGAGCTTTCACACGAGTCAGCAAACGATCTGATTGGAGACCTGTGGTGTTCTCTCGAAGCTGGGATTGTTCCTAGCAAACTTTTCTGCCAACTTTGGATTTAAACATTTGAAACTTTACATAATGGGTATTCAGACAGCCAGCAAGCTTTTTAGTCAGATTGTGGGCGAAATTTTAGCTGTCAGAACGTCAAAGTTGAAAGCCTTTACCTTTGCAGACTCTAGCAAACTCCTCCATCAATTTTGAAACACTTGAAATTTTAGATGTAGTTTACATGAGTCAAACTTTTTAATATATATACATAGAACATAAAGTTATGAACAGTAAATAAGGCCCGAGCAAAGCTGGACTGAACTTCTACTATAGAATATAATTATACAGTATATAGTTATATAGTATATAACATTATAGATTGTAGTTATATAGAATATAGTTATATATTATATAGTTATAAAGAATATAGTTATATAGTACATAGTTATATAGAATATAGTTATATAGTATATAGTTATATACTACATAGTTATATAGTATATATTATTATTATAATAGTTATAGTTATATACTATATAGTTATATAGTAAATAACTTTATAGATTATAGTTATATAGAATATGGTATATAGTTATATAGGATATACTTATATAGTATATAGTTATATAGAATATAGGTATATAGTATATAGTTATAAAAAATATCGCAATAACTCTGTCAATTTTCAGTCTACAGACTCGAAATTTGATATACAGCGTACTGAGATTTGGGAAAATCCATGTGATCGGTTTTCGGCCACAAATTTGGCTGTTAAGGGGTCGAAGTTCAACGATTTGACCTTTGAGAACTCTACCAAACTCCTCCGCCATTTTTTTTAGTTATATAGTATATACGCATATCTGTATATATATAAAAGTGACCGTGTCTGTGTGTGTGTGTCTGTGTGTGCGTCTGTGTGTGTTTGTGTGTGTGCATTTTCCTACGCAATAACTCTCAATTTTCATTCTACAGACTCGAAATTTGATGTACATGGTACTGAGATTTGGAAAAATCATTGTAATCCATTTTCGATCAGAAATCTTGCTGTTAAGGGTCATGGTTCAACGATTATACCTTTGAGAACTCTACCAAACTCCTCCGCCAATTTTTGGTCTAAACAATTGAAATTTTGGATATAGGTTTCTTGGACATGGATCTAACTTAATAACTTGATTGTAGCCCCAAGCAATAAATCTTAAGTGGTCATAATAGGGGTCATTTTTTTTTCTTTTTTTTTTTTTTTTGCTCAACATACACTTCCAAACACCCAGGCAACGCCGGGCTGAAATGCTGGTAGTACATAATGTCATTCAAGAAGGTCGAAACTTATTCAGTTATTATAATAACATGATCTGCGCACGCGGGCTTATTGACCGAATTATTTCTCTTAAACGTAAAGTGCTCAATTATAAGAACTCAGAATTTTTACTGTAATCATTTTTATTGCGCTCTCTGTCTCTTTCTCTTTCTCATACCCTCTCCATTTTTTCTCTCTTTGCTCTCTATATCTCTCCATATATTTCCTCCTTTCTCTCAATCTTTAAACACGTGTACATCGATCTGCCTGCCTATCTTCCTCTCTTTCCTTTTCCATCTCTCTCTTTCTCTTTCTTTCTCTTTCTTTCTCACTCTCCCTCCCTCTCTCTCTCTCTCTCTCTCTCTCTCTCTCCGTGTGTGTTTTTCGGCTACAAATACCTCTTCTACACAAATCAATTTAATTGTATAAATATTGGTCCTTCTATTTCAAAAAAAAATAAATAAATAAAATAGAAATAAATAACAGAAGCTGCAGTCTCCGAATCTCATTAACGATGTGGGCATGGGGAAGTGGTTGATGCCGAGTAATCCGAAACTAATTGCGGATTGAATTTGTACTTGGAGTCAAGTATAAAAAGATTAAGGAATTAATGCGATTCGCAACAAACTAAAGCTCTTACATAGCATCAACAAAACAGAAAAGCAAAATTTGACTTGAAAGCCGTTGGGAATATTTTACAGAATCATGCACAATTTAACACCACGATTTAAAAAGCCGACACGTGCCTTAAAACGGGCAAGCGAGGTAAAATTACAGTTGAAGCCGTGGTTATCTTTACGATGACTGCTTCGACTTCACTTCCGGTTGTTTCTTCCTTTGTAATTGGTTCTTTACGGTATCTTTTGTTTATTAAATTATTGCTATTTATTTGCCTCCGCATGAGGGCAGAGTTAGACACAAGGCCGGTTTTTTAATGAGGCGTGGTGGGAATCCAGCTCTATTTTCCAGCCGTTGAAAGGAAATAGACAGATAAATAAAAACTTCCGTTATCTTTAGTATTACTTTTTCGAATTGACTTCCGGTTGCTCGTCCAAATGCGAAGAAAGGCTTTTTCTAAATAATTACGTTATTATTTAGAAAAAAAACTCGTTAACATGGGGAGGGGGGGCTTGTTTTACATATTCTTTACTTTCACCTAACAATTAAAACCGAGGCTCACCCTCCCAAGCTTTGCATTCGCTCTTTGAGAAGTGTGTAGTTTATTGCTGGTTACATGAGGCGCCTTTACTGGGGAATGCCTATGGGGCTGCCGAGGCACTTTTCGCAGGTCAGAGTACCCCTTCTCGAGGCGCTGACTTCTCAATCCTACTTTCCGGCCCTGGTGTCCAAGTTCTGCAGTGGGAGAAAACTAAATTCCATTTACGGTCCTTGGCTAAAAGACTACACTTCACCTTTACTGTCTTCGGTTAGTGGAGGAGAAATCTTTCATAACTAAGACATTTTTTCTTTATCCAGAATGCCCCTTTATTTTGCTTGCTACTTTCCTCTGAGGATACGAGTCAGTCTTTGATAATCCATGGAATAAGGAAAATTTTAAATTTTCAACGTGTATTCTTGTCGAGTGATAAATTGCAGTAAATTTTAATTTAGAGTTTAAATTTAACTTCTTATATATGTATATACACATCTATATATATCTATATCTCACTACATCTGTCTGTGAGTGTGTCTCTCTGTCTGTCTGTCGGTCTCTCTCTCTCTCTCTCTCTCTCTCTTTCTCTCTCGATGCCCTTTGTGTAAATAAATTGAGCTTAGGTATTTTAGACCATGTCAAAACATTGTTAATCCACTGCCTGCATAGCAGCAGCCGTATAGCGCAACGATCGGGTTTCGATACTGGCTTAAGGTAGTTGCTTGTCTAGCCGCACTGATGAGCTGTGAACTAGCGAAACAGTACTGTATGTGGATGACTATATATATATATATATATATATATATACATACACATATATATATACTCAATATATATATATATACTATATATATATATAATATATATATATACTCAATATATATATATATATACTCAATATATATATATATATATGAAATTTATTTATACAAACATTGATGGCTACATATGTGCATACATGTTTCTGTAATCACCCGCGTTGGAGGATTACGTCTTCAGGCCAAGAATTATCGTCGAGAAATTATTGGCCTGAAGACGTAATCCCCCAACGCGGGTGATTACAGAAACATGTATGCACATATGTAGCCATTAATGTTTGTATAAATAAATTTCATATACCTGCTCTGTTTACTCATCGAGCACTCTTTGGTAGACACATGTTGTTTCATTGGATGTGCTTCTAGGAAAGTAAACTCTACTAGCTAAAAATATATATATATATATATAGATATTCAAACACGTCTGATTGAACATGGGAGAGTTATTCTTTTTTCCGATTTTTCTGGATATCTTTTCTATTCGCCGAGCGATCTTTTTTATTTCAGCCGGCATATTGTATAAAATGGCGCCCAAAAGTTGTTGTCAGCCATATTCTACTCAAATGCTTTCTATCGGGCGTCCGATTATCATCAGGAGCGATTGTTGTTGCTATGGTTTTCTTTTTTCTTTCACGTTTTACTGTTTATCAAGGTGGGTGTAGGATGGTTAGGGGTGAATTATTTTTATTTGGAATTCCGATTTTCTTATTTTATAGTCCATTTATTTAGTTTTTTCTTTGTTATTAAAGACCGTTATTACATTTGTCCCGGTGTTAAATGATTCCTAACCATCCTGCACCGACCTTTATAACCCCCCCCCAAAAAAAAACTATAAATACACCAAGCCTCAAAGGGAAAGAAAAAAGAAAAAGTTAACAACAACAATCGCTTCTGGTGATAATTAGATGCACCGATAGACAGCGCTTGAGTAGAATATGGCGGAACAACAACTTTTGGGCGCCATTTTATACAAATGTCGGTTGAATAAAAAAAAAGACCGCTCGGCGAATGGAAAAGATACCCAGGAAAATCGGAAAAAAAGAATAACTCTGTCCTGTTCAATCGGATGTGCTTGATTATATATATATATATATATATATATATATATATATATATATATATATATATATATATATATATATATATATATATTAGTGTATGGACGATTAATTGGAATCGGCATCAGGATAGGAAAAATCGTAAGATTTGCGGGTATCGGAATCGGTATCGGAATCAGAAAAATTGATGCCTATTTTCGGATTCCAAAAGGATTCTTTTAATTGACTTTTTTAAAAAATTTTATTTAAAGTAAAATATTCCATTGCTGGTAATAATAAGAAAATAATGAATATTTATTGATTTTAAAATGGCAGTAAAGCTAAAATCGATAGATCACTCTCCACAGGTGTATTTTGACGTTTTGTAAAATATCTGCATATTTACCAGGTGTTTTTACGAAAATCGAGGAAAATAACAATCTTATAGTTAAATAATTAGAGATTTATAAAGAATCGGAATCGGCATCAGTAATTGTATCGGAATCAGGTATTTAGTACTGAATCGGTAATTGTATCGGAATTGAGGAAAATATTGGAATCGTCCCACCACTAATATATATAATCAGTATAATAAAACAATTTACCACTACACATCTTAAATATTTCGAAGCATACATAGACTTAGTCTTCATACTTTTCTATATAGCTTCTCCTGACAAATGACACACATTATAGGACGTTGCTTATTTTGCTGATGTAGGTCGCCATTAAATTCGTTTTTTTGCACGCCATTATTTAAGTCATTGACAGCGGTAAATTATATTCATGATTGCAAGCAATTTAGTGAGCGAAAGACATTTTAATGCAATGGAAAGCATAATTTAAAAAAATGACCAACAATAGTGATATAGATACGTTGATTTAACATACGCGTTTAACAATTAAACGTCTAATAGATCCTTTTAAAACTTAGTATCTATATATATATAAGCGAAAATGTATGTATGTATGTATGTGTGTATGTTTGTGTGTCTGCTAAAATCTTTCGGCAGACACGACGAAATTCACAAACTCGGTATCATATCGAACCCCTATCCTTCGCTCGAAAAATATCGAAAAATTGAACAAAAACGTTCATTTTTTTCTACCCCGAAATCGACAATTTTCGACAGGGGTGGGGGTCAACAAAAACGGTATTCTCGTGACGACGAGCGGTTCTACGCATGAGCCAGATGACGCCATGACCTGATTTACTTTAGGTCAGTTGATTAGCGCGTTGGTTCATTATTTAAACGTTTTGGGCTCGAATCGTGGTGTGAGATGTCTTCTTTTTTTTTTTTTTCGATTTTTTAAATTTAAATATTGAACCAGTGTTATTTAAGCTATTTTTCACGTAACGTTCGTTTTTCTGTTTTTTTTTTACTTCGCTTATCCACCCGGACCACACACCCAAAAACACCCGGCTATCCACCGATTTTTTAAATTTTAATATCGAAACAGGCTTATTTAAGCGATTTCTAACGTGTTCGTTTTCTGTTTTCATCGTTCGTTTGCCTTACGTTAGTTTTTTTGTGTTTTTTCCCCGCTTAAGTTTTAACGTTGTTTTCTTTTTTTACTTCACTTATAACAAACAAACCTGGTCGTCGTCGTCGTCGTCGTCGTCGTCGTCGTCGTCGTCGTCGTCGTCGTCGTCGTCGTCGTCGTCGTCGTCATAACGCTCGACGACTTCCGAGCGCGCACCTGTCAATTTGGTTCTTACTTAAATAAATTCAAACATCTTTCACTAACTCATTCTGGCTGGCCGATTTTATTTTCAAACTTCGCCTCAGAGCTTCGGGTTCGATCCTACCCCCCCCCCCCGCCCGGGTTCTTTTTTATTTAACACCACACACACCTACAGACACCCGGGCAACGAGGGTACCCCTGCTAGTCTATAATATAAATATCACGTGTCTGATTAAATGTATATATGTATGTATGTATGTATGCATTTATGTATGTTTGCATGTCTGCCTAAAACTTTAAACAGAGGCGATGGATTTTCACGGAATCGGTATCATTTTGAAGTTCTCAGACGACAAACATCGAAAAACTAGCCTAAAACTTTAATTCCTTCATCCTCAATTCGGCAGTTTTCTACAAGGATGGGGGGGGGTCGATTTTTTGCGACCCATTTTTGCAAGTCATCGTATTGGTTGGATTGACTTTGAATTTGACTTTTAAGCTCCAATACGATTTTGTTGAGCTTTGTATTACCAGATAAGAAGTCTACCCTTAAAGAAGTGATTATATTCCTTACCTTTTACTCCCCCCCCACACACACACATATATATATATATATATATATATATATATACTTTTACTCCCCCCATATATATATATATATATATATATGGGGGAGTAAAAGGTAGGGAAGATAATCACTTCTTTAAGGGTAGACTTCTTATCTAGATAAAATACGGCCATGGGTTTACACAGAGACGTATGCGTAGGAGATAGTCAGATAGGACGTCGACACCTTCCTGCATATGTGTGTGTGTGTGTCTGTGCGTGTGTGTGTGTGTGACTGTGTGTGTGTATGTGTGTGCGTGTGTTTGTGTGACTGTGTGCGTGCGTGTGTGCGACTGTATGTGTGCGTGTGTGTGTGTGTGACAGTGGGTGCGTGTATGTGTGCGTGTGTGTGCGCGTGTGTGTGCATGTGTGCGTGTGCGTGTGTGTGTGTGCGCGAGTGTGAGTGTGTGTGAAACGGAAACGCCACTAACAGGTTTAACCGACTTTCTTTTCCCAAAGGAGGAAGTTTCATGGGAATACAAAATTCACAAGCGGTTCCAAGTCGCATGTAAGGAGAAATGACGACATTAGGCTTTTGCGACTCATGTAGGAAGGTGTCGACGTCCTTCTACATACAGCGTCAGGATTTCCCAAATTGGTCACTCATCTAGCACTGACCAGGATGAACGTTGCTTAACTTCGGGGATCTAACGAGTAAACCGCTGCGTAAAGTGATTATGATGTAAACATACATATATAACCTATCTGACTATCTCATACGCATGCGTCTGTGTGTAGGCTCATGGTAGTGTACTTATGGTGTAGCTCTACTCACGCATTGAGCACTGATTAGGTAAATACTGAAAATCAAAACAGAAAATACGATAATATATAATTTTAGTTAAAAGTATTATATATATGTGTGTGTGTGTGTGTGTGTGTGTGCGTGTGTATTCTTATATACATGTATATTGATGCCTGTATATATATCTATATCTATCTGTCTATATATATATATATATATATATATATATATGTGTGTGTGTGTGTGTGTGTGTGTGTTTGTTTGTGTGTGTGTGTGTGTGCGTGCGCGCACATATTTCTGTGGAGTTGTTATAAAAAATAAATATATGCATACACGTATATATATGCTTACGTATATATAAATATGTTATATATATATATATATATATATATATATATATATATATATATATATGAAGTTGGTAGCAAATTACCAAATGCTCACAGAAGCCTGCATGTGTTTTGTAACTGACGCTTTCTCTGAGAATTACTTCGCGCCCAACCTTTGATACAAGCCAGATGCGGCCATTTTTAGCGGCCATCTTTTTGAAGGAGGAAGGGGGGGAGGGGGTACAAGAAGAGACAACTTTTCTCTTTTTTTAATAAATGTAAGGAAAACTCGGCGTCTGCGTTTCTTTATTTAAAGCAGTTAGTGATAAATAATAAAATCATAACAAAATAATAAAAAAAAACTTCAAAAAAAAGGAAAGAAAAGAAAAAAAGAAGATATAAAATTTAAGAAAAATAAATGGAGTTAGAAAGAGAAGATAGATTACGCCAAAACTTTGAAATGAAAATAAATTTTCCGGCTTGAATGCGAGGCAAATGCGGATAAAAAAAAAATAGTAAAACGAAAACACAACTTTGGCTGGCAAGTAAAAACACGTGGACCGGAAGTGGAGAAAAAGTTGCGTTGAAAGAACGACGTATTTACCAACCTAAATATCGCCAACGACGCAAAACAGTCTTTTACTTGACTTTTCCTTAATTTATGTCTCGTTTCCGAGATGACTCAAGCCAGCCAATAATAATAATAATAATAATAATAATGATGATAATAATAATAATAATAATAATAATAATAATAATAATAGTATAATATTAACTTATGTAATTGCGATTTCATTGTATTACTCGATCGTCAATATATATATATATATATATATATATATATATATATATATATATATATATATCTATTAATATATTTAAATAAGGGAGTAGTCACCAACAATGTGTATTTTTTAACATTATTTTATTATTCCGTGTCTTGGTTTTTCATTGAGAATTATGTTTGGATCATTGTAATAATGTTTTTAAGTCATTGAAATCGTTTTTACGCGCGTTTTAGACAGTCTGTGATGCGTCCTCGTCAGAAATTATTTTCAAATATATTAATATATATATATATATATTAATATATATATTAATATATATATATATATATATATCCATATTCTTCTAGAAATCTATTTTTCTTATATATCGATTCTTATATTAAGAAACTCAATGTGAATACAGAGCAATAGAAATGACAAAAATTTATATTCCAAAATACATGATGTTGACAATTTTTATATTTTATTCAAAAGCAGTTAAGCCGGACTTTGTAATGTTCATAACTTTATGTGCATATGTATATATATATTAAAATGTTTGACTCATGTCCAGGAAACATACATCTAAAGTTTCAAGTGTTTAGAACCAACATGTGCGGTGTAGTTTGTTAGAAACCGCAAATGGCAGCTCTTTTGAACTTTGACCCCTTGTCAGCCAAATTTTCGGACAAAAATCGATAAAAAAGATGTCTGAATATACGTTATGCAAAATTTCAAATGTTTAGACCGGTAAAGATCACAAAGGTCAATATTTTAAAATTTGACCCCAACTTTGACCCCAACTTTGACCCCAACTTTGACCCCCTTAACATCTAGACCCAAAATTGGTGGAGGGGTTGTGTAGAGTTTTCAAATGTCAAATCGTTAAAACATTGACGCCTTGACTGCAAAATTTCTGGCCGTAAACCGACTAAAAAAATTCCCACATTTCAATACCCCATATGTCAAATCTCGAGTCTGCAAACTGAAAATTGACAGAGTAATTTGAAAGGGAACTGTACACACACAGACACACAGAAGATTTCAATTTATATATATATAGACGTTCAGCTTTATATATATATATATATATATATATATATATATATATATATATATATATATATATATAAAGCTGAACGTCTGTGTGTCTGGTCACGAATAAGCTATATGGTTGCCTATTATAGAAAACTGATAATACTGATATAATGATAGAAGATGTATCGAGACACAGGAATGGGTATGTTTGATCTGGCATAATGATGATTCATTAAAATTGTGAGGTCTGTGTACGCGCCTGGTCCACAAAGTATGGAAATAAAAAATTTAAAAATTAAAAAAAAACGCTTACAAGTGTTTTTAATATAGATGTACATAATAATACTTGATAAGTATGTTTTAACTTAAATAGGGATGGTATGATAAAATCGTTGGGTCTGCGTTCCCGCCTGGTACCCATAGAATGGAAATAGGTACAAACTTTAATAAAGACTTTTCATATCTATCTGCGTAATTATACTTTGATAATTATGTTTCAGTTTGAAGAAATATGGTATAATAAAATTATGGGTGTTCGTTCGCACCTGACCTCCATAGAATGGAAATATGTCACAAAGTTTAACAAGGTTTTTTAATATAGATCCACAGAATATTGTGATAATTGTTTCAGTGTGAACAGGCATGGTATAATAAATTATGGGGTGTATCTATTTTATTTTTACTTTCATCATATTTTGCTTTGGTTTTGATACCCCCAAATTCGAAGCTACCTCTTTATAACCCTTCCGTTTAATAACCTATTATAGTTTCATAAATCAGAGTCCATTTACTGTAGGCTATTTTAGAACCCAGTCAACGACGGGTACTTTTGCTAATATATATATATATATATATATATATATATATATATATATATATATATATATATATATATAATAAACCCAGAACTAACTGAAATTGTAATAACAAACATCCTTGGCCATTCAATAATGATTGCATCCATAAAGATTTTATATATTCTTGCACAATTACTGAGCTCCCACGCAATCCTCCCATAACAGACACTAATGTTTCGTCTTCAAGTTATCCTTCTTCCCATCCTCCATCTGATATAGTTACTAATCCAATACACTACCCGAGCAGCCCCTCCATCTACAATCATACAACTAGCAATAATAATAATAATAATAATAATAATAATAATAATGATAATAATATTTCTCCTAACAGCCATCCTAACACTAACAACACTCATTATTCCCACCAAAATAATCCTCATACAATCATTGTCCCACCATTTTTTGAACACTATGAACAAATTCAAACTATTTAACTAATACAAATCAGCAAATTAATATTAATACCAGACCTCGGGCTTTTAATAAAGTACATACATATATCGGCGCTACTTCAACATTTATGAAGAAAGGAATACTAAACCACATTTCTTCGTTTAACAACCATAATTCTAATAATAACCAAGGAACTTCTCTAACCACTTTAATTAAAAAACTTAACTTTAATAATACCGCCTTTTCAATCAAATGGACCATCATAAAAAAGTTAAGTCTTATATTCCAGGCTCTAAGTGATGTCGCCTCTGCACAACTGAAGCTATAACTATAATTACTTCCCCTCAAATAACATTATAATAAATTCTAAAAATGAACTGATCTCTTTCTGTAAACATAAGTCCAAATTTAATTATGGCAAATTTAATATGACAGTTATTACTTTTACCTTTTAGATAGATATATAATTTTTTCTTTAACTTTATCGTTTTTTCTACATACTTTGTTAATACTTCATAATTTAATAATCCTTTATTTTAATTCTTTATTTCTTCTTTGCTTGGCCGGTTTTTCATCTGCAATTTCTGTTTTAGTCTTTAAATATTCCTATCTATCTAATATATCAATCTACCTACACTTTCATATCTATATTTACTTATATTTTACTATATGCATTTACTTACTTACTTTCTTGCTTTTTCCTAAATTTGCAGATACCAGTCATCCTCTCCCCTTAAATAATTTTTATTTTTTTATTTTATATTTTATATTTCATTTTTTATTTTTTATTTATTTATTCATTGTTTATTTATTATTTATTTTCTATTTATTTATTAATTAATTCATGTATTTATTTTGTTATTCATTTTCCATTTAGTTTCTTTTACGACACTTGCTGATATTTTCTTAAGTAATGACCTGTATATTTCAGTTGACCTATATTATTTTACCTTATATATTTTTTCGTGCCTTTTAACATTTCCGGTCTGGGTCATTTTGACATTTGTTTTTCTTTTTTATATTTAATTCTATAACCATTTAATTTTTTTCCTCTTCTTCTTCCCTGATCTTATTGATATTTATGTATTGGCAGCAGTTTGAAAAGCATATCTTATTTTTCTTTTATTAATATTATTGGAATTTTTCCCCTTTTCTCTTGTACATATTTGTGAATTATTCCATGGATTTCGGCCTTTGGATTATTTTGGACCATCTTCCAATTACGGGATTTCCTTGGATTTTACTTGTGCAAATGGAAATTCAATTAACTTTCTTGAAGTTATATTTTTGGATTTTACCGTCATTGGAGTATTTATCTTTCACCAGACTATCGATTCACGTGTAATCACCATTTTATTCACCATATTCCCTCTGCTTCACTTTTTTGTTATCAAGTAAGATCTTTGACTTACTTGTTTTTTCATCGAATACTTTTGTATGCAAAATCCGATCTCGCATTTTGCTAATTCCTACCCTCTGATGAGAAGGAAAGTATCTCTTCGAAACTCCGCCGATTAAGGACTATCCACTTATCAAGTGTTTTCTTTACAGATTAAATATGTTTTTAACTCTTTTTCAAAGTGTGTTTTAACATGTTTAAACTGTTTGCTCGTATATATATATATATATATATATATATATATATATATAGAGAGAGAGAGAGAGAGAGAGAGAGAGAGAGAGGGAGACAGATAGATAGATAGATAGATAGATAGATAGATAGATAGATAGATAGATATAAGGTGCCTTCAATAAGTGTTCAGACTTTTTTCGTATGGACACTTTTATTAATAGTACACACATGAAAGTCTAGATTCCTTCGAAGTAATCTCCTCCGGATGCAATGCACTTGTATCGTTCCAATACTTCTGGAAGGCCTCGCAGAGGTCCACTGGTGTAAGCGTGTCAGTAACCCTCGTCACAGCCTCTTTCATCTACTCAATTGTCTCATAACGGCAACCACTAAAATTTTCATTGAGTTTAGGGAATAAGCAAAAGTCACAGGGAGCAAGGTCTGGACTATAGGGAGGGCGAGGTACTGTCTTGATGCCCATCTTGGTTAAATAGTCTGTAACAAGGATACAATACTCTTGTGATAAAATTCGTACAAATCTTCCTTACCTTCAGTTAGTCGCAAATAATTGTGTGTGCAATTCCCACACTGACAACAAACAATACACTTATTCTCTCTCTCTCTCTCTCTCTCTCTCTCTCTCTCTCTCTCTCTCTCTCTCTCTCTCTCTCTGTGTGTGTGTGTATATATATATACATATATATATATACACGACGGTTCTTAGCCATGAAATTCTTTATTGTGCAAGTCAACAGTAAAATTCAATGCTATCGTAAATGCAGTTTTATGGTTGCTTTTTACTTGCTTAAATGAAAGGATGATTTATCGCCCCTGCTTTACATGAACTTCCGGTACTTCCGGTTATCAATGATGAATCCATAAAATTCGATTAAACCGATGTTTATTTTTAATAAAAAATATTATAGGCGACTCTATCTGTTTTCCCCCAATTTTGGGAAAGGATATTTTTTAGCGCCGTTCCACAAATAATGTTTTTTTTATTTTATTCCGCCTGAATGGATCAGTGGGGATTTCAAATTGCAATGTCATGATGAATGATCTTATTCATTCATGACTTTCGCAGAAACTGAAGGTGTGAGACGCTAATAAAACAACCCATGTCATGGACGTACGTCAGAAACAGATATGCTGTAATGTTACCCACTCATTTACACATGGGGCCCACACGTTGTGTGCAATGTACCAACGCACAGAAAAACTCTTTTTTATTTGTAACAACGACATAGATTTCCTCCTTCTTTCGCCACTGGTGACTTCTTGTTACGATCGTGACGTCACCCACCTCTCTAACGTGATCGTCTGCCCTTACGTGCTCTCTCTCTCTCCTATTTATAGTCTTTTTGTTTATAGTGACGTCATTTCGCGTTTCATATGCATCTGCAAACCCGCGTCTGCGCTCTGTTACAATGTGTCAATGAATTCCTGATATATGTGCATTGAGAATGCTAGTTCCTATGCAGAAAGAATAAATTCTGGAACATAAAAAGCCGTTCGTTTTAATGGTGCAGCTCTTGTCATAGTAGCTCTTCAATATATTTAGTTAAAAAAATAAGAAGCCGGTATTTTGGAATGACCCTCGTGTAACAAAGCACGCTCCAGACGCCCATGCAAGGCCATCTTTCATGGTTGGCAAAAGTGTATTAAGAATCGTTGTCACTATGTCGAAAAATAAATTCTGAAGCACAAAAGCTCGCTCGTTTTAATGGCCTCCCACCTGTCTTTGTAGTGCTTCAACTTTTGAGTTAAAAAAATAGCAGGCTTTAGCGTTGAAACGACCTTCGCACAAATGGCGTTAGTTAACATAAGGGTGATGATAAAAAAAAACTCTGAAGGCAACAGTCTTAAATAATTTGCAATTGTATTTTTCACGCTTCTACAGAATTAGGACGAGATTTTGTAGTCGATAAATGTAGTTTTCATATAAAAAAACAATGGTTTCAATTGTTTTATTATTTTTTGCCAGTTTTACAATAGTATCTTCCAAATTATGCAGTTGATTGGTTGGTTGTTTTTGTTTTACGGCATATCAACCTTTTTCGGGTTATTTAATGCCGAATCCAAAGATTTTGAAGAAAATTTTTTAATAGAATATATTTGTTGTTTTCAAGTGGGTTTCTATTCAACCCATAGTTGGAACCCTAACAGGTACTACCACTCCGGGTCAGAGTGGACCTGGGAGCAATGGTAATTAAAGGGTGGCTCCACACTCCCCAAAGCCCGCAAGCTGGGGCCTCACCACTGGCTATAGTTTAAGGTCATATCCAGGACCCCCATTGAGGGATTTTTACCCTCTGCAGGGGGGCAGTCGGTGTATTCTAATGCCCCACCGACAGGGCCAAATTATGCAGTTGAAATTACCTGAATATTATGGAATTATTAAACAAAACAACTTTAATCTTGTTAGCAGGTGTAAATTTACCGCCATCTTGTTTAAATCAAAACGGAAAATGACCTCCTTTTTTAACTCTACTGTGTCTTACGATCGTTTTCATCAAATCCTTTCTTTTTTACGTTAATAAATAATTTCTGCTTCATCAATTTTCGTAATTCTTGGATATAATCATCTTAAAAATACTAGGAATACGTAGATATCATTGTTTTCATGTTAAATTCAGTATTGCGATTCCCGAAATTTCCTCCTGATAGTGTAGAAGCGCCGTATACTTTAGTGTATCGTTTGAGGATTGAATACTCCACCTCCAGAAGAGTATCACTGAGAACTAAATTTAACTTAGTACTTTATCCGTTACGCCACGGATCCTTGCGGATAGTCCAAACAATATGAATTACCAATACTCATCTAAAAAAATTCAAAAACAGTAATTATATCTGTCTCTTTTATAAATAATTGGATTTCAACGTATAATTTGGATGTGTATAAGAGTGCACATAACGACCCACACCCCCACCTTGCGTCCTAATTATCCTTTAAAATGGTGGATATCCGCCTGTTGTGAGGTCTTTTGTTATTGTAAGCAGCCGGGGAGTATTTGGCTACGACGAAGCAGGATGCGGCATTCAAGAAAATAATATTATTACTAGTAATTGCCAAATCCGTGGGATTCGTATTTCTCTTTTTGGGGACAAAATGGAAAAAGTTCCTGATGTTTTACAATCAAAGATATGAATACCGAACCGGGTTATTTCGTTAGAACAGTGTTTTTCAAGTGCCCATTTTATTTATTTACTTATTTAATGGTTCTCAATAATGTCGACCATACAGAAGGGGAGATAACTATGATTATTTAAATACTGGAAGTAGATTCGTAATAATTCAATTTATCTATTTTTATTTATTTTATTTATTTATTTATTTATTTTACTGTCTTTACATACCCAAGGCAAATAGCATTCAAACATCTCCATGAAATACGGCGACGAAACCGTTACTCAATCTTTTACTGGTAACTCTTTCCTTCAATCTAAATTAGTTTCTTGTACAAACACATATATAAATTTATACACGTGCCTAACCATATAAATAGACACAACATCATTAAATAAAGGATTACTTTCGAAATTCATTGCAAATTCCCAAATTCAAAAGAAAGATTCCCGAGTTTGACCAGATACAACTGAAGAAGCTCGAAGGTTACATCGATCGAAATGTTATGAAAATGGCACTCAAGATGGGAACTGTAGTCCGAAGAATCTAAATAATATGGCTATTCCCGAGGGTTGTTAACATTTTCCATGGGTTTAAATAAATAAATAGCCAACAAATAACCGTTACCAAAGGCAAGAAAATGTACGTTTCTTTCTATCTAGATAATATTTGTGCGTTTTCTTTTAAAGTATTTTAAAGTGATGTTTACTGCAAGTTAAAATATCAATCCGAATACGATCTTCTGACAAGATGGCCGACCAGGTTGTACGAAAATAACTAAACATGAGAATTCAATTTCTTTCGTTGAATACGCTTTCTTTTTTTTCTTTTTTTTAAATTTTTTTTTTCTCTTTCGTTGTTTTTTTATAATTTTGGTTCTTTTTTTTTTTCGAAAGAGAAGACGACGAAAAAAGTGAACTCTCGTATTAGCTTGTTTTCAGACAGCATGGCCGATCATCTTGTCTCAAGTTCAGAAGATCGACAACAAGTCTCATTGTAAAAGATTTTGCGTTATCGCAATCGCCTCTTACTATTTACTTCCCGCTAGCAACGAAACATTAGTTATCTCTGGAATTTTAGAGGCAATAATACTCCTGAATATCCCAGTACTCTCCGCACTTTTCGCATGGGGGTCTGGTTAGTGCTTTCTCTTCCTGGTGGTTCTATCTTTCCTGGCCTCTCGCAACTCTTTGGTGTGTAGCCAGCCGATGCGCACGAGATGATGGTCCTCTTTTTATTGAGGGGGCGGCACGAGAGAGGTGTCGGGCTAAGAGCAAAGTGTATTATCTGTTCTGATGCTACACTTGAATTAATTTGTGAATGGAGGGAGAAACCCTTCTATACTAAGGAAATTTGGTCCTGGATTTGACCTTAAACTATATCCAGTGGTGAGATCCCAGCTTGCGGGCTTTGGAGAGTGTGGAGCCACCCTTTAATTACCATTGTTCCCAGGTCCACTCCCCCTCAAATAGACACGAGGGGACAGTAGTGGAAATCTTTATTGACACAAACGTATGGATACTAATCAGGCTACATTTTATAAGTGACCCTCACGGAGCCGCTCACCTATATTGGTGTAAGCAAGCAACATAACCTGTAATGGCAAGTTCAGTAGCTCTACATCAAATGATCTGACCGTGCATAGGATTCCTATTTATAAATGACACCGCTGGGATCTCTACCCCGTTGTTGAGGATGAGCGGTGTAATCCATCACCCCCCCCCCATCTCACGGTGGGTTATCCTACCATATTTGGTAACTCTGCGAATGTAAATAAACTGACATGAGCATGTACAGCGTATCCCCCTCTGAGGACACACCCCTATTGATGGGGGTGAACGATGTAACCTGTTAAAATATTTCCCTCACCATGGGGGGTTATCCTGCCAAATTTGGTAGCTCTACGTGAAACGGCATGAGCGTGCATAGGGTTTCCCCCTTTGGGGTCTGGCCATGTTGGTGGGGACGACTTTATCATACTCTAATTTTGCTTCTTGATATATCTTCCAACATTGCATTTGGTCAGTTTAGTATAATAATAAAGATTATATGCAGTAAATATAGCAACATTGATAATACCAAATATAGTAATATTGAATAAGTATAGTAAACATAGTTTATTGTAAATATTGCTTATTGTAAATATAGTATATGGTCTGAAGTTCGATTCCTAGAAACAATCAAGCTACTCTGACAAGAAGTAGGACCTCGAAACACACGTGTTCGTAGATTACTGCTTTACATGAGATTTATATTATAGACTAACATTGGTACCCGTAATTTCCCGGGTGCGTGAGATGTGTGTTGAGCAAAAAAAAAAAAAAGAAAAAGTGGTAGTAGGCAGGAAGGCTCGAACCCGTACCACGAAGGAGGAAAAGAATGCGAAAAGAAAAAAACGTGACGTCTACGCCATTGCATCCATCGCCAAACCAGAAGTGGCGATAGTCGATCAAAAAGAGGGAATGGCTTTCGAAAATATCATCGCAATAAGCGACCCCTCCCTGTAGAAAAGTGCCTAGTTGAGGGTGAATCAATTAATGCTTTTAGCCAAGTTTTTTTATATTTGTCGTCTGAAGGGTCAAGCTTATATATATATAAAATGGGTTAAGAAATTCCAACGAAAGAAAGATGTATATTTAAATACGGGAGTAGTCACCAACAATGTGTATTTTTTAACATTATTTTATTATTCCGTGTCTTGGTTTTTCATTGAGAATTACAACTATTCCCAACAAGTTCTTCAATCCGTTGTGTTCCGTGTTCACAACGGATTGAAGAACTTGTTGTGAATAGTTGTAAGCGTCTCTGAGGAGTGACTGGATGGAAGATTTACAGTTCTATGGACGAGAGGTAATTGTCCATCCTTTCACGAAACAGCTGTAAGAGCTTAACACCAAAAAAAGTGAATTTCTATTCATGTAGGTTGTGATTTTATTCAATTTACGTATATATGCTCTGAAAACTCTTTTGAAAATTCATTGAGCTGAGATTATAATTGTGTTGGTATTATAGACAATAATATTCTAAACTTGCAACAGAAAGGAATTGCTGATAAAATAATATATATATATATATATATATATATATATATATAGAGAGAGAGAGAGAGAGAGAGAGAGAATGAAGAACTCAAGAAAAACCGAGCAAAATTTAATGATGCCATGTTCTGTTTCTTTGTGATTATGGCTTATATGGTACGTTTCAATATGCTCAAAAACCACCCATCACCACTCCCCCATAATTAATTCGGTTCTCTAGAGGTCAATTGTCTGTTTTGTCATATGTGGCTGCATCTTCGTCCAACACGTTTCTTTGTGGATCTTGTGTTAAAATCAATGAACCTCCCACATCTGTTCCACATCTGTCCGACTCCAGCTTGATTATGATACGGAGTCCATTAACTTTGATCTGTCTGTCTGATTTCTTCCGTGTATCCGGCGCGGAGGACAATGAATTTCTCGCCTGACTGATTCCGAACCGAGACCATTCTTACTGATTGCGAACTGGTTGATGCCACTATTCAAAAAGCAGTGACAGTAGAAAGGGAATCTTTCTCCGAGGTCAAAGGCCGCAATATCTCTTCATGACCCAATTTGACCTCTCTCACACATTCTCTAAAACCTCTTTTTATTAGTCACGTGATCCATGCCAGCATTCTTGTCCGACCTTTTGGATTTAGAGTGATACTTTATAACCAGTGAATCATTCCTGACAAAAATTAGCAACGGAATCGGTGTTACCCGGGAGTGTTTGTAACCCTATATCGATACAGACTCAGTTTAGTTAATCCCAGCAATAATCACACCCAATGATAGTGTAATATGGGGAAAGTCCGAAAGAACTGCGCTTATTATCAATGTCACAGTTCCAAATGATTTTGGCCTCAATAGAGATGAACTGAAAGAAATAACAAAATATCAAGACCTAAAAAATGATCTAGAAACGACATGGTCTCTGAAAGAAATAAACATTATACCAGTTGTGACAGGTGCAACTGGATTAATAAAAAAGAATCTTCAGACATACTTAGAAGCAACTCCTGGAAGGCCAAGATGTAACGAAATACAAATAGCAGTCATAAAGGGAACAGCATCTATTCTTAAAAGAGCCCTCGGATATAAATTTAAGTCATAACAGAATCAAGGAGGAGTTAGCTCCCTTGATCTCTTAAAACTTACTGAAGATGATTTGTTTAAAAGTAACACATAAATTCAAGAATTTTAACCCTGCCTGACTTTAGATTTCCGCAATAATATCAGAGTCAGTTATAGTTCTGCTCGATTCCAGGAGGTCATAATTCCAGGCATTATCCCCTTCTTCAAAAGGAGGATTTTTTATTGCTGGTAAGAGGCTTTCTGAAGAAAGAATACTGAAAGGTCTGATCTACTCAGAGTTTTTTGCAACTCTCTTTTGTAATAGCTTTGTAAGGGAGCTTGATTTCTTCACATCAAACATCCCTTACGTCACATCGCTCGTCATAAACAAAGAAGGCTCATTATGTAGTAATTAAACTTTTTATCCCGTTCACACCGGGCGAAAGTTATAGCTCCTTGACTTAAAATAAGTCTTTTATGTCAAACTTATGGTTGAACACGATTAAATTTGTTCTCATTTTTTGCATTTAAAAGTACTATAATCCCTATTATTCCCGAACCGTGCACCGTACGTGTACCATAATACTAAGATTGCTGTACTCCTTCTGAAGCAAATCCTGGGTTTCTTTGGACTTGTTGGCTAGCGCAGATTAATAGTCACACTCAGCGGCCATCACCAGAGAATTGCCACAATCTTCAGCACATCCAGATACATTTTGGTGTTGACTTTCAAGCCGACTTCAAAGCTATAAAGTAGCATAATATGGCCGTCATTTGAAAACACATCCAAGATCATAACCGTGGCTAGAAACTTCGTGGAGCTGTGCCCTTCAACGTTGAACCGACCGGATTTGCATTTTGAAGATGTAGATAATGGTCCTGTTGTCATAATTGGACCGGTAGAGGTCCATACAAAAAGTTTTAGCCAGACCGGCATAGTAGTTTAGGATAAGAAGTTGAACAGAAAGACAAACACAGACAGAATTAGAGCAAAATAAAATAGATATTCAGATAATGATAGTGATAATATCATGTTAAATTCATTTCACCATAAAGTGCTTCTCTACTTGGAGTAAATAGATGAGAGAGACAAAGAAACACATATATATATGTGTGTGTGTGTGTGTGTGTGTGTGTGTGTGTGTGTGTGTGTGTGTGTGTGTGTATGAGCAAACAGTTAATAAAATATGTTAAAAAAACACTTTGAAATGAGTTACAAACACATTTAATCTGAAAAAGAAACACTAGATAAATAGTCCTTAATCCGCGGAGTTTCGAGGAAATACTCTCTTTCTCATCAGAGGATATATATATATATATATATATATATATATATATATATATATATATATATATATATATATATAAAACTTTGGGGAAAGAAGCTATTAAAGTAGAAAAGTCTCCGGTATCTAGGGACCTCTACGGAGAAGGGGTGGGATTTTGTTAACTGAGGGATTGGTTGGAGGCATTAAGGTAAAGAAGACACCAGTGAAGCCCACTCGTCAGAACACGTTTCATCAAAATACTTGTAAAACAAGTATAGGGACCTAACACTTTTTTTTGTTTTTTATCTTGGAGTATTATTTTTAATAATTTCTTTACTTATTATTTTATTTTATTTTATTTTTATTTTATTTTTATTTTATTTATTTTATTTACTTTATTATTTTTAATAATTTATTTACTTATTATTACTGTATTTTATTTTATTTTTATTTTTATTTTTATTTTATTTATTTATTTTATTTACTTTATTATTTTTTATAATTTATTTACTTATTATTATTTTATTTTATTTTATTTTTATTTTATTTTTATTTAATTTATTTATTTTATTTACTTTATTATTTTTAATAATTTATTTACTTATTATTATTTTATTTTATTTTTTTTTATTTTTATTTTATTTATTTATCTAATTTACTTTATTATTTTTTATAATTTATTCACTTATTATTATTTTATTTAATTTTATTTTTATTTTATTTTTTTTATTTATTTACTTTATTATTTTTTATAATTTATTTACTTATTATTATTTTATTTTATGTTTATTTTATTTATTTATTGTATTTATTTATTATTCATTTATTTATTTTTTTTATTTATTATTTTATTTACTTCATTATTTTTAATAATTTATTTACTTATTATTATTTTATTTTATTTTATTTTTATTTTATGTTTATTTTATTTATTTATTTTATTTACTTTATTATTTTTTATAATTTATTTACTTATTATTATTTTATTTTATTTTATTTTATTTTATTTATTTATTATTCATTTATGTATTTATTAATATTATTTATTATTTTATTTATTTTATTTTATTTATTTATTTTATTTACTTTATTTTATTTTATTTATTTATTATTCATTTATTTATTTATTTTATTTATTTATTTTATTTTATTTATTCAATTTATTTTATTCAATTTATTTTATTTATTTATTTTATTTTATTTTTTCTTTTATTTATTTATTTATTTTATTCGGTTTATTTTGTTTATTTTACATATTTATTCATTATTCATTTATTTATCTTATTTTATTTTATCTATTGATGTTTTATTTATTTATTTTATTTATTTAATTATTTATTTTTATTATTCATTTGTTTATTTAATTTTATTTATTTATTTTATTTTATTTATTTTATTTTATTGATTTTATTTTATTGATTTTATTTATTTGTTTATTATTCTATTTATTTCTTTATTTTTTAGTATTATTTTTAAATTGTTACTCCAAGTTGCTTCATACGTTGTTTTGGGCGATTTCCATGAAAAGGAATCTCTACTTATATATATTATTTTAAACCTTAAGTGAAGCCATTATTCATCGATAATTTTATACAATTAACAGTAGATTCTCTACAGTGCAATGTAGATTAAAATGTATTGTGATCTAAGTCACAGCAGGGAGGCATGTGAAGTTTCCTCCCTAACCCTAACCCTAAACCCTAACCCTAAACCCTAACCCTAAACCTAAACCCTAACCCTAAACCCTGACCCTAAACCCCAAAACCCTAAACCCTAACCCTAAACCCTAAACCCTAACCCTAAACCTAAACCCTAACCCTAAACCCTGACCCTAAACCCCAAAACCCTAACCCTAACCCTAACCTTAAACCTAAACCCTAAACCCTAACCCTAAACCTAAACCCTAACCCTAAACCATGACCCTAAACCCCAAAACCTTAACCCTAACCCTAAACCCTAACCCTCTACCCTAACCCTAAACCTAAACCCTAACCCTAAACCCTGACCCTAAACCCTAACCCTAACCCTAACCCTAACCCTAAACCCTAACCCTAAACCCTAACCCTAAACCTAAACCCTAACCCTAAACCCTGACCCTAAACCCCAAAACTCTAAACCCTAACCCTAAACCCTAAACCCTAAACCTAACACTAAACCCTAGACCCTAACCCTAAACCCTAACCCTAACCCTAAACCCTAACCCTAAACCCTAAACCCTAACCCTAAGCCCTAACCCTAACCCTAAACCCTAACCCTAAACCCTAAACCCTAACTAACGGTGGATCTCTTAGAGTAGGCAATCAATCAGTTTGATTTCATTGATTAAAAAAAAAACAAGTGAAGCATGCATGGTCCCCCGTGAGTGCACGGTGAACGAGGCATAAAATATTGCTGAGTTCAGCATTTGCCCCCTTCCCATTTATCCCCTAAAGTCTCCAGGGAACGTCCAATCCTGGTGAAAATGAACAAACGGTGCAGTTTCAGGCCTTAACATATGTAAAATTGAGTTCTGCACCATGCAAAAAAAAAAAAAGAAATCACTAAGTTCATCATTTGCCCCAACCCTATCTAACCCCAGAAGTCCCCAAGGCCTTAACATATTTAAATTTTAGTTCAGCACCATGTAAAACCAGAAAATTTTTGGACAAATACGGTTAAATAGTCCCAAAAATGGAGTGTTTTTATTAGGCCTAAAAGAGCCCCTGGTGCACACCCAAGAGCTATCGTGAAGTATAGACAAAGAAAATTATATAGAAATCAGTTACAACATTTCAGAAAGTTTTATAAAGATCCAAGGTATCATTTTTTTTTTTTTTTTAATATGCACGAAAGTGTAAATTTTAGCCATTTTAACCTGAAAGATGCCTCGGTGGGGGTGGGGGTGGGGTGGGGGTTCTGGAGTTTTCCCGGAAAATCCGTTCTGTTACTTTTTACTCATATCATGTTTAATGTTTTTGCAAAATTTCAACAATTCTAATGCGTAGTTATTAAGAAAAGTGCGGACAGACGAACGGACAAGGGTGAATTTACAGGTCCAGCCTCCTATTGTCGGGGGACCAATAAAAGTATTCAAAGTGTGGAATATTCGTTATTCAATCTAGGGCAACGCCAGGTCTCCCTGCTAGTAAAAAATAAAATGGAGACTCGATTATCTCCCCTCTCCTGTCTTGAAAAAGTGATAGAACTTTCAGTTGTCTCTTATCTAAATTAAAACATAGAATTTATAATCTAATTGTCTGAACACCAATAAAGACTAAATAAACAATCTTTATTCCAATAAAAGACTTCAAGAGAATTATTTCCTACAAAATGTTGTGAAAGAAATTTTATGTGCGAATAAAACCTATTGTCAAAGATGTTTTATTCTTTGAGACAATTTTCTTCGAGTCAAAATTTATTTATCAGCAAAGAACAATAAAATTGCTCGATTCATCTTTTTTTTTGCGTTTGTTAGATGGAAATTTGTTTAACGAAGATCAAGCTGAGACACAAATAAAACCAGTTAGGAAGTAAATATCCATGTCTACAAAAGAAATTGGCAGAGATATATTGAGGTCATTGCCAAGGCTGCTGCAAAGAAAGTGAGCCACAAATTGACTCACATCTGAGAGTATCCTGTAACTTCACTCAACTGGTGGATATGCCACAAGCGTTTCGCTCTAGACAGGGTTCAAAAAAAAATAAGAGTCACCAATCTTACATGTACATTACTATTAACCAATCTTACGACATAATCATGTTGACACACCGGTTCATGCCGGATCAACGAAGTTAAGCAACGTTGAACCTGGTCAATACTAAATGGGTGACCATTTGGGACTTCCAGGTGTTGTATGTACTCTCTGCTTATCTTGGCATTGTTTCCAGTTGTCCTGGACTTTTCCTTGCCACTGGACTCAAACAGTGCCGATTCAGGAGAGGTATAGTTGGGGATTGCACAACCCTTGTCTCATAATTACACGTGCAACTGCCTCTACAGGGGGTATCCCTTGTCTTCTGAGACTGAACGGAGGCATCGCGATTGATTAACCAACCTCCAACCTGTATCTCATCACTGAAATGTAGTATTTCGGTGCCTGTTTTACAAGTCTTTTTGACGAACGCAAAGGACTTGCATACCTCCGAATTACCCGACAAGCAGCAAAATTCCACATCCACACCATGGAGATGTTTCGACGCCGTAAAGCTTTCAATTCAAATAGGATTTTCCTCGAACTGCTAGACTTTGAAATTTGCTCTTGTGCCTCCGTTTTTCCAGCTGTACAAACATGCAAGAGTTCAAGTGTAATGTGAACAGACACCTCGTTGCTCAACTCCCTACATAGTGTACCTGTAAAATTTGGTTCCAAATCGTAGCACCTTACGTCAAAGTGGCGCTGTGGCTTGTTTGGGATGAAATAAGAGTAAAATAAAAGTAGCCAGGCGGAGTGTACTACATTTTCATAATGTTGAACAAAGGGAAGCACTATATCTTATCTATATATTAATAGGATAACGTGTGTGTTATTTGATTGTTATGTTCTTCTATTTGTTGTCATAAATAATTTTACCAAGAATTAGTCATAAGTTTTGGTTTCGATTTCGACTATAACTGATGACACTTAAATCATCTATTTTTTATAAGTAATTTTATTCAGAATTCTTCATAATTTTTGTTTCTTCGGTTTTAGCTGAAGGAACTCAAGCTATATATATATATATATATATATATATATATATATATATATATATATATATATATTCCATAATTTTTTATTTCGGTTTCGATTCAAGCTAATGCAGCCAAGTCATACGGATATATATATATATATTTTTTAAATCGCAACCTTATAATATATAAAAATCGATAGAAAATTAACTGTATAATAATTACCAGTATTGAGCGAAATCTGCAAGAATTAAAATATCATATTTAAGCGTACTTTACGACCGGGATTTACCGGGCGTTCGTGCTAACTTAGATAAATACTTTTGCAGTTTTAACAAAAAAGCTACAATAATATCAGAGCGTCTTCATTTACACTGAACATCTACAGAATGCCAACATCAATATATTACATATGAATGAGACGCCTGTGGAATTTCCACAGGTCCCGCTAGTCTATATATTAATAGGTTAACGTGTGTGTTATTTATTTTGTGTGTCACGCTTACATCCGAGTGACTGTCGTTTAATTGTTATGGACTTCCATTTTTTGTAATAAATAATTTTAACAAGAATTCTTCATGAGTTTGGTTTCAGTTTCGATTGCACTCAAGTCATCTATTTCTTTTATAAAATTTTTTACCAAGAATTCTTCATACGTTTTGGTTTCGGTTTCGATTATACCTGAAGGAACTCATATTATACACATATACATATAATTTTTCAAAAGTTTTGTGTTTCGGTTTCGATTCAAGCTGAAGCACCCAAGTTATATGGATAAATGTTTTTATTTTTGAAATCGCAACTTTATGATATATAAAAATCTATATAAAATATATAATAATATATACAAAATTTGTAAGAATTAAAAAAAATCACATTTAAGTGTACTTTACAACCGGGATACGCCAGGCGTCCCCGCTAGTTTTTTTTATTTTTTTTTTACTCGAGTATTTTGAGATGAGTAATTTATTTATTTATTTATCTGCTGACTGTTATCCTCATCTTCACAGTTGTTGCAGCTTCCTCCTTTTTCAACCAATTATTCCTCTTGCCTTTGGGGCCCGTGGCGCAGTGATGGAGACGTTTGATCTCTACGGTTTCAGGTGGGCATTGTCTGAAGTAGGCCAGAGGATTAGTTTTACAATACGAGGTAAGACGACAACAACTATAGAAGGCAGTAATTACTGAGGATGCAGTTAAGAGACTGCA
>NC_136515.1:18128559-18166059 GCF_053919585.1 Euprymna scolopes
GTTCCGAAACTGTTGAGCCTATCTTTTACAAATTTCACATAAAGCTCATTTATATGTATGGCAGTGTTCTTCGATATGTTTTGTACAGAAATTCATCTGATAACTATAGAAAATATAAAAAATCTGATCTTAAAAATAGCTTTTCTCTCTTATAAAGAATAAAATAATTTTTATAGGGGAATATTTCATGTTACACCGGCCAAGAGAGTACAATAACATTTTAGCAAATCATGTCTTCTTAAAAAAAAAAAGCAATACATTTATTATAACCTGGAGATATAGCTTAGTGGCAGAGCATTCGACTAAATAGAGAATGACCCACCCCCCAAGAATTGTCTTAAGAGGAATAAAATACAAGGTTCTTAAGACGGATAAAATGTAATTCGTTTGATTTTTTTTCCAAAAACTACATTTACGTGTTCAAAATTATTATCAAAATGACTGCCACATTAAAAAAAGGGACATAACTCTGTATTTATCTATACAGAGTTACTTATTTTATCGGAATAAAAATAATCTAATATACAGAGATAAGTTAATTTCTTTATCGTGTTTTTCTCGTCGATAGGCATCTTCCTACAAAATCGATATTTGGTTTTGGGTCGTCGCTCCTTTTCGCGGATTGTTGCATTATGTTGTTAGGTACAATAAAATATGTCTAGTTATTATGTGCCCGTGATTAATAGTCGGGTGATTAAATGTCAGGTGATGAAATGTCGGTAAACTATTTTTAATAGGTGATTAGTTCGTTCTAATCATACCAAATCTTATGCCAAAAATATTGAAATAACCTTAAAAACAAAGATTTTAAAAACACACTGCAGCACAATCCACTACCGGGTAACGCCGGCTATGCGTAACTATACATTATATAAATTTTATGATGGATTTAACGATTTGATTTTTTTTTTCATCGGAAACTTTTAAGATTCAGATATTTCCACATTCCATTTGATTTCATTTCGGAAACGGGACTTTCTTTGGGGAATCTTAGCTATATGTCACATCCCAGAACACGAAAATGAGAGTGTTTAAGTATAAGAAAAAAAAAAAAATAATAAAAAACTGAAAAAAAAAAAAAAATGAAAAATGGCTCCGAGGCAAAGAAACTTGTTCAACTTTTCAGAGCAGATTTTACTTTTAGTTATATTTCGTTAAAAAAGAGACGCAAAGGAGAAAAAATAACTGTAAAAAAAAATATAAAAAATCTTTTCGACATCTTTATTAACGAGTTCTGCTACCCATATATTTGGTAAATGTCTGCCTCTCGGCGGGAAGCAGAATTCACAGCAGAAAGACGAGTGCAGTTCGTGGAAGTGCCGATGCCAAAATAATCTTCATGAGATGAGGTCAATTCAGCGCGCATTTTCGAATATTTGGATTAAAATAATTGGTTTAAAATTTGTTTGAATTTGTGTGTATATATATATATATATATATATATATATATATATATATATATATATAATACACAAATTCAAACAAATTGTATATATACATATATATAGTACACAAATTCAAACAATATATATATATATCGCTAGATTCAACCACTCTGATGAGTGGTCAACGGCGAAACACATGTCAGTGGATAATTATATATAAAAAACAATACATATGTGTGTGCGCGCGCGTGTGTGTGTGCGCGCGCGTGGGTGTCCTCGCGCGCGCAGAGCATAATGTTATAACCACTCTTGATATGTTGCGGTATTAAAAAAAAAATTTTAATTTCAGCGATATTTCTCGCGGTTGAGGTTAGCCGTGAGGTTAGTTCCTTACTAATTGTGTCAGAGATGGCTTCGTGGCCGAGCTCGGAACTTCCCGACCGGCAGTAACCATGCCACCCTGCACTGATGATTCCTGAAGACACGTATCCATCCTTCATATTGAAAGCATGAGAGGAAAAAGAGCCCCCAGTGTCTGGAAAGGTACTCTACTTGTTACCATCTTCAAAGAGCGAGACAAAAGAGAATGGTGTAATTATATGGGATTTCGATACCATCAATAGCAGGAAAGATTCTGGCCCGTATATATATATATATATATATATATATATATATATATATATATATATATATATAAAAGTGAACGTGTCTGTGTATCTGTGTGTATCTGTGTGTCTGTGTACATTTCCCTAAGCAATAACTCTGTCAATTTTTAGTCTAAAGACTCGAAATTTGATATAAAGGGTACTGAGATTTGGGAAAATCGATGTGATCGGTTTTTGGCCAAAAATTTAGCGATTAAAGTGGTCAAAGTTCAACGATCTGACCTTTGAGAACTCTACCAAACTCCTCCGAGATAGGGCAAGCTTTTTCATCAGTTTGGGTCGAACATTTTTAGTTACCAATATATAAATGTATGTATGTGTGTCTGTTTGCATGTCTGCCTTAAACTTGTAATTGAGGCGACGGATTTTACCAAGATAAGTACCGTTTTAAAGTTCGATCTTTCATACGACAAATATCGAAAAATTGGCTAAAAGCATTAATATCTTCCCCTTTAACTAGGCACTTTTCTACAGGGGGAGGCTCACTTTTTTTGCCGATATTTTTAAAAGTTATCCTCTTCTTTAGATTGTCTGGCCTTAATTAAAAAAAATGTCCCTCCCGGTTTGGCGGTGGTCGTCAGAGCATAAACGTTAGGTTTTACCCCGTTCTTTTCCTCCTTTGCGGTACGAGTTCGAGCCTGCCTTCCTACTACCACTTTATTTTTTTTTGCTCAACATACACATCTAAACACCCGGGCAACGCCGGGCGCTCATGCTAGTATATATATATATATATATATATATATATATGTCTTGGAACCTTTAAAAACATACTTGAAAAAAACCTACTTAGTTTTTTTTTTATTTTTTATCATTCATTGGAAAAGTATTATATATATAAATATATATATATATATATATATATATATATATATATATATATATATATATATATATAATCCCCGAAACAGTGTTTCATGGTAAACAACTGATGATCCCTTGAAAAATAAAAAAAATAAAAAAATTGGTATTATAGTAAATTCGAGAGAGTTGATGCAGTGATTGCAGGTGATTAAATGACTTACTGACTAGATGTTTTTTTTTTTAACGAATGATAAAAAGTAATTTTTTGTATGGTTTCAAATGTCAAAAACGTCAAAGACTATATATATATATATATATATATATATATATATATATATATATATATATATATATATATATATATAAAGGCTTCTTCAGTCTTTGACAGAATATGGCTATCCATGTAAGGGTGCCTGCGCGTGAAATGTTTGTGTCAGGGGGTGCGGAATTTCCAACAGCGCCTCTCCTGAATCGACATAGTTAAATACCAGTGGCAAGTGAAGTGTATGTTCAGGAGGACTGGAAACAAAATCCGCCGAGAAGCGGTGTGAACGCGATTATGTCGTATATATATATATATATATATATATATATATATATATATATATATATATATATATATATATATATATAAAGTGAACGTGTCTGTGTGTGTATCTGTCAGTCTGTCTGTGTGTCTGTGTACATTTCCCTACGCAATAACTCTGTCAATTTTATATCTACAGACTCGAAATTTGATAAACAGGGTACTGAGATTCGGAAAAATCTAGGTGGTTTATTTTCGGCCAGAAATTTGTCTGTTAAGGGGTCAAAGTTCAACGATTTGACCTTTGAGAACTCTACCAAACTCCTTCGAAAATTTTGGGTCTAAACACTTTAAATTTTATATATATAGGTTCCTTGGACATAGATCTAACTTAATAATTTGATTTGAGCCCAAAACAATAAATTCTAAGGGGTCATAATAGGGGTCAAAGTTAAAAAAATTGACCGTTTTTTTTTGTTTTGTTTTGTTTTTGCTCAGCATACACTGCCAAACACCCGGGCAACGCCGAACACCCATGCTAGTATATATATATATATATATATATATATATATATATATATATATATATATATATATATATATATATATATACACTAGCATGGGTTCTCGGCGTTTCTCGGGTGTTTGGAGGTGTGTGTTGGGTAAAAAAAAAAGGGGTTGTAGGAAGGCAGGTTCGAACCCGTACCGCGAAGGAGGAAAAGAACGGAAACAAAACGTGACGTCTTTGTTGTTACGATCACCGCCAAACCGGAAGTTAAACTAAGGCTAGACAATAGAAAAGAGGGGATAACTTTCGAAAATATTGGCGAAAAAAGCAACCTCTCCCTGTAGAAAAGTGCCCAGTTTAGGGGGAAGAAGTTAATGTTTTTAGCCAATGTTTCGGCATTTGTCGTCTGAAGGGTCGAGGTTCAAAACGATACTGATCTTGTGAAAATTTGTCGCCTCTGTCGAAAGTTTTAGGCAGACATGCAAACAGACACACAGACATTTATATAATTTTCGGCCCAAACCGATTAAAACGCTTGCCCTATCTCTGAATACGCTTTATGTAAAATTTCAAATGTTTAGACCAGAAATTGTCCGACTAATTTGTTAGAGACCGCAGATGTCAATTTTTTTTAACTTTAACCCCTATTATGACCCCTTAAAAGTTATTATTTTGGGCTTAAATCAGTTATTAAGTAAGATCCATGTCCAAGAAACCTATATCTACGATTTTAAGTTGGCAGAGGAGTTTTCTAGAGTTCTCAAAAATCAAATCGTTGAACTTTGACTCCTTAACAGCCAAATTTCTGGGCGAAAACGGGTTACAAAGATTTTCCCAAATCTCACTACCCTGTATATCAAATTTCGAGTATATAGACTGAAAATTAACAGTTATTCGTAGGGAAATGTACACAGACAGACACACCCACACACACACAGACACACACTTTCACTTATATATATATATATATATATATATATATATATATATATATATATATATATATATATACATACATATATATATATATATATATATATATATATATATATATATATATATATATATATATATACTGTTTTAACAAAAACCAAGGCTGCAAAGAATGGGTTGATAGCAACAAAAAGAGTATTTCATTGTTAGTCACAATTGTCTCAAGATCAATTGTACAAATTTAAACATTATGTCGTTTGAAAATTTTCACAAGAACAACGTTTCTTTAGACTTATTGAATACAAAACACTTTAAAAATAAAACATTATGGAAAAACATTTCCTTTATAAGGAAAAGAAAGCAAGCGAAACTATTTTACCTCTATCACATCCTTGCAAAGTATTTTTAATTATTTATATATCTACTTATTTTCGTATTTCTATAAAAAAAAGAATTTCCAACTAAATATCATCCGATGTTACCACGAAGTACCTATGTCCACTTAATATGTTTTATTAATACTATTCATTCATTTCTTAAATTAGATGTCTATATTTCTGTTTTTAATTTAACTTATTTTTTTATTTTTTTTATTTTTTTAATCCGGACTAATCAACTAAGTTAAATCATTACGAATCTATGTTAGTTTCGTATCGGGAGTTAGCTTTGTTTATTTACAAAAATATCGGTTAACCTATTTATGTGATGTAAGAAATGTTTTAGTTTAAAACTAATTCAATAAGGAAATAAAGTTTAACACTACTTTATACTTCGTCCATTCTCATTCTTCGTTTAAAATTAGGGATCTCAATTTATTTTTAATTTTTTTATTTTTTATTTTTATTTTCTTTTGTTCTCTCCTATTAAGATTTACGATTATCGGATATTTTAGATGTAGAAGGGAGATAACTCTGTAAGTTCGGAATTTTAAATACTTAGTTGAAATTATAAGTTACCAAAATCCTAATATGTATTCATAACGATGAAGGGAAAGTAACCAAGGCCGGTCGATATTTCTAGGTTTGGTAAATTCCTAATATGCCTTCATGATTTATTTATTTATTAAACAAATTCAATTTAAACTAGGCTAACCTATTCAAAATGTAAGTTTTTAAAGCATATCTTAACCATGGTACTAATTTTATTACCAAAGATTTAACCCACGTTTGCAATTCAACCGTAATTTACTGAGATTATGCGTGGCTTCAATACAAAATAAAAATTCAGGACTTAAGTTCTTAAATACTTATCTAATAATAATAATACATATCCATTTAATAAATATTCTAATAATAAAACTAACCTTTATTTTACTTTAATGAAAGTGGGGATTCACCTTGTTTTTTTTTGGGGGGGGGGGTAATCGTTTAGAACGAGAGTAATATTTAACAAGCTATGATTTTTCAAGTTTTACTGGTCTAAAAAATTAATCCCCAGTCTTTAATTACCCATTTTTTTATTGCTAAGTTTTTGTTAAGCTATTTTATTGATATGGTAACGGTATCAACTATATGACTAAAAAAGTTGCTGTCAACTCATTCTTTGAAGTCTTGGTTTTTGTTAAAACAATATATGAATGCTCAATTATGAAATACGATAATTTTGTAGTTTACAGTTAAAGTCATCTTTTTTTTACTTAACATTTATTGGTATGTGAACGATTACTGAATTATATAATATAAACCCAGTATAATTCGGAATACTACAAATAAGACTATATATATATATATATATATATATATATATATATATATATATATATATATATATGATGTTGATAAAAACAAGAAAATGATTAATAAAAAAGGTCTTATGCGTGCGCTGTGAAATTTTTAAAACATATTTTTTTCTACGCGCTGATGAAACCCAGTTGTGCAAAATTATAATTGATACACTGTTATAATGTCGACCCTTAGGGCCGAAACAATTGTATGCAAGATGATACCAACAAGAGGTCAATATTTGAAAATTAGCATTAGCTTGCATGTCTATTCCTTTTAACGTACTATCATTAAAATACAGGGTGTTCGAAAAGTCTTGGCCACATTTCAACTCCTCACATCCGCTTAACTAGTACGATAAATGTGGGGTCACTTTCTCAACTAAATACATTAGGATTTTGTAATAATATTTTTCCTTTCTTTTCAGATTCTCATCCTTAATAGTTCTTGGGATGGTCAATGTCAAAATGAGTCCAAGAGTTTTGGAACACACACATACTCTCTCTCTCCCTCTCCCTCCCCCCTCTCTCTCTCTCTCTCTCTCTCTCTCTCTCTCTACATATATATATATATGAAGACATATTTTCAGCAACGCTAAAAATTAAAACGTGAAGGAATAGCTATTACGTTACACATGCCTATTAGTAATGCTGTCGTTCGACATTCACCTGGCAAATTTCGTGTTTTTTTTTGTTTTTTTTCACACTTTTTTTTCACCGATTTTTCCCGGCTAAAACCCAAATACAAAATGTCGCATGTGTTCGAATACCCCATATATTAGGTTTCATATCTGTACATCAAAAACTGACAGAGGAGTTTGGTATGCAAAAACTTTTAAACAAATATATATACGCATACATAAATATATATTGAAAAAGGTTTGTGTTTACTATAATCTTTTTATGAAAATATTATGGAAGTGTGAATCCTGCATGAATATAATTACACGTAATACTTAACTAAAGATGATCCTCTGTTAGAAAACAAACCAAAAATAAACTAATAGGGAATTTCTTAAAATGAATGTTTAAAAGGATATGCAAATAAACTTAAAATTAATGTAGATCCACGACCCCCCTATATATCAAAGTTGTATTTTCTTTTTAAATAAATAGAAAAAAGGTTCGCCTTTTTTCTTCTTGGCCTTCGGGCCAAGATCTTTTTTTCTGTTATCAAAGTGTAGTTTCTGTTCCGGCAGATACTTAAATCAAAGTAATATGTTGGGGCAACCCCACATATCAGACAATTGCTCTTGAGCAATCAGTTTTGTTTAATGTAGGGGAAACCAGTCATACCTGTTGTCACTATCCAGTTCCCTCTCGGAGGAACTGGTCCCCCTCCTCTCATTCTCCACATTAAAAAAAAGGCCTTGTGCCTAATTTGCTCAGTGGGGAAATAAATAAATAAATAAATAAAGTTAATTCGTCCTTGGTCAAGGTAGGGGAAACCCTTCATACTGAGACAATTAATATTTTTGCATACTGCCAGAGTGCCCCCTTCTTGCCTATCATTTAGAGGAGCTGGTTTTTTCCCACATTAAAAACGACCTTGTGCCACATTTTCTTTCGTGGGGAAGCAAATAAATATCTAAATAGAAAAAAGGCTTGCTCTTTTTTCTGTTGTTCTTGGCCTTCGTCCGGGATCAAAGTGTAGTATCTGTTCCGGCAGATACTGCAAGCTATGACTAGCTATGACTAGCTATGAATAGCAAAGACCAGATGTGGGGGCAACCCCACATGCCTGACCTTTAACCAGCTCCCATTTCCCACCTCTCGGGAGCTGGTCCCCTTTTTCCCTTCCCCCTCCCTTCACTCCTCACATTAAAAATCGGCCTTGTGCCTAATTTGCTCGGTGGGGGAGCAAATAAATACCATCTGTTCCGGCAGATACTGCAAGCAAAGACCATATGTGGGGGCAACCCCACATATAAGACCTTGGTCAATGTAGGGACAACCCTTCATACCAATTGTCACTATCAAACTCCCCTACTTCCCGGGGAGTTAGTCCCCATTTCTCTTCACTCTTCACATTAAAAATCAGCCTTGAGCCTAATTTACTCGGTCGGGGAACAAATAAATACCAACCCCACATATAAGACCATTACCCTTGTGGCAATCAGTTATTGGTCAATGTTTCGGCAACCCTTCATACCAACTGTCACTATTCAGCTCCTCTACTCCCCGGGGAGTTGGTCCCCATTTCCCCTTCACTCTCCACATTAAAAAACGGTCTGGTGCCTAATTTGCTCAGTGGGGAAGCAAATAAATACCTGTTGTTTTTGGGTTCCGGGCCGCGTATCAAAGTGTAGTATCTGTTCCGGCAGATCCTTCAAGCAAAGACCATATGTGGGGGCAACACCACATATAAGTTATTGGTCAATGTAGGGGAAACCCTTCATACCAATTGTCACTTTCCAGCCTCCCTTCTCCCCGGGGAGCTGGTCCCCATTTCCCCTTCATGAAAAAACGGCCTTGTGCCTAATTTGCTCAGTGGGGAATCAAATACATACCCTGTTGTTCTTGGCCTTCAGGCCAAGATGAAAGTGTAGTATCTGTTCTGGTGCTTCACATAAATTAAGTTAATCGGTCCTTCGTCAATCTAGAGGAAACCCTTCATAATGAGACAATTATTTTTCTTTTTTTGATACTGCCAGAGTGCCCACTTTTTTTTTACCTTGTTTTTGGGGGAACTGGTTTTTCACCCACATTAAAAAGGACCTTGTGTCACATTTGCTTTTATGGAGAAGCAAATAAAAACCTAAATAAATAGAAATTTTTTTTTTTTAATATGAATATCAATACAAAAAATTATAGGAGTTTTGATTTTATATATACATGCATACATACATATATATCATTTATATACACATATAATATTATAAGATGTTATAAGGTCTGTAATATTTGGATTATTCTAACGTGTGTATCTTTGCAATGTGTTGCGTAATACATATGAGTATTCAGTAACAATCATCTTTTAGATCTATAAAACTGAGAAATCAATCCTTACTATGGTATTCTAGTTTTCTTTTAAAGTCCTTTTTTACATTCCTATTTTCTTTTCTGTCAATTTACAAATAGCTTAAGGCAACAAGGACTTCATGCAGAACAGATACACTGAGGCAGGATCTTTGTCAGTTCTAATTGCCTCGTCTAACAAACACCTGCTTTTTTGACGTCACTATGATATCATTTTCACGTCACTTTCACAATGGGATGAAACCAACGAGAGATTTGTGACGTATCCATTTTTCTACGTTGCTTCAAGCAATTTTTCGACCGCGTTTTATTTTTTTTTTACCTCTTCTGATATTTCTGACGCCACCTAGCGTCTGACAGTCGATAACTAGTTTAGTTTTTCAAGGTCAGCCACTGCAAGAAGGGAAGAATGTGTTCCATTTAAGTTCTTTTCTTTTCTTCTACCGTCTTTATTTCCCCATTGATGCAAACTGCTTTGCGCAGCTGCGAGCATTTCTAGAAGTCCAATTTTCTTCTTTTTTTTTTTTTTCTTGAAATCTGAAGACGTTTCGTTTGTCGAATAGAAATGATTCTTCATCTCGATTTTCGAACGTAGAGAAAAATCAAATAGCACTAAAGACCAAAGCGTTAAATACGTTGATCAAAACTTTTTGGGGTGAGGACTGATAATTTGAATTGTTTCCATTATTTATTCCCACCTTGAATGCAACAGGTCGGAACGATACAATTGTCGCCCTAGAAAAGGCGACATGTTTCCATTTCCGTTTGATGAAAACCGGTTTTATTTCTTGTAGCAGACCATCTACTAGCTGGCCAGTAGTGTATAAATCTCAATAGCAATAGGAGCCTTCAATCATGTCTGAAAGTGACACAATATTCTACGAGCGAGATCGGAGATGCGCCGCTGTACAACTCATGCTCTCTACCGATCCAAGTTATGACAACAGGACCATTGCCAGCACCCTCAAAATGCATCGCTGAATTGCCACGAATAACTGGGGCGTGCCGAGGGTGATGAAAACAAAGTTTCCGGCCACAGTTATGGTTTTTGGTGTGGTTTTAAGTGAAGGACATATCATGCCATCTCATATCTTCGAAGTCGACTTGAAAGTCAACACCAAAGTGCACCTGCGTGTACTGAAGAGTATAGTGATTCATTATTGTAATCGGGGGTGGGGTGCTGGTAGATTCTGGGTGTGGCAGCAGGATTCGGGCCCGACTTATAAGTTCCAAGAGACCCAGGCTTAGCTTCAGAAAGAGTGCTACGACTTTGTACTCTTCTGTCTCTTGCCCCCTCCTTCGACCTGAACCCACTGGACTACTTCGTTTGATTATACGTCAAGAACATCACCAACATGACCTCTCACAATACCAAAGCTCAACACTGGATTCGTATTGAGGCGGTGATTTAGGCTAAGGATGGCTTCATTGAATAGATGTCAGCTTTACTACACAACCAAGTTATCTGAATTGATTTTGTCAATAAAAGTTTTAAAATAAAGTTGTAGTATTGTTTTCTTTAGGGCGACAATTTTATCGTTCCATCCTTTAAATCTTAATAGGCGTCATCTTCTTCATCATTAAATGAACAATCAGTAATCCATCCATTGCATTAACTTTTACCCTCGAATGACTTTTAGCCTTGACAAATTTGCATCAAAATTATTTCAACACTTGACACTTTTTTTTTTCTAATGATGGAAGTATCATATCAACTCGAACGGAATCTTTCAAGAAATTCTTATCAGTTTTATTTATTTATTATTTTTTTTTTTTGCATTATTTGGATTCGTCGAACTACTGTATTTGCATAATGTTTCGGTCGATGCCCCCTCCGACTTTCTTCAGGTGTATTTTGACGAACTCAGCAAATTTTTTCTATCGAATTCGGGAATCTTCAGGGTTTAACAGAACGCGGACACGAAATACGGGATAACGTCACTGTAAGATTATAAAAAGTGAAAGGGAGAGCACGTAAGAGAAGACGATCAGGTTAGAAACGTAGATTGCGTTCGGACCACATTTTATATGGGAAAGTACCCGATAATAAATGTCGTTACAAAAGCAAAGGAGTCGAGTTATTACTTGTGCTATGTTCCTTGCGACGTAGACTGAATACAACGTGTTGGGTCTACGTTACAAGGGATTTTTATTTAATCCATGGAGGTAGCATGCTCTTGTGCCGTTAGCCATGTATGGGTAGAAGTCCGAAATAATTTGCAATTGTATTTTTTAGTGTCGTAAAGACTCATACCGCAGTGGTTATACTACGTGGTAAAATTCAGTTGTAAGAGTTACACTTTTCGTGAAATTGTAGGTTCAGTCCTCAGTGCGGGCGAGAACCAAAAATAAAGCCATGGCCGAGGAAACGAGAACATGCTACCCCCGTTGATTAAATAAAGGATTCCGTTTGAAACTGTGTACAGATTCGCAAAGCTGACAGAAAAGTTCCCAAGTTCAACAAGATACACCTGAAGAAGGTCGGAAGTTAAATCGATCACAACATTACGCAAATAACGCTCAAGATGAGAAGAGTAGACCGATAAATCCGAATAACGTAAATAATAAAGCCTCATCTAAAAAATTGGAACCGTTTTTTTTTCTTTTTTTTTTTTTTTTTTTTTTTTGTCTTTTGTTTAATTAATTTCATTTAACTGCAAAAATACGAATTGGTAAGATCTCCTGTAATCAACTTGAGCATTTCGCATCCTCTGCAAGAAAATCATCAAGCAACGTCTGCCTTCATCACTTTGGAATTCTCCGTCAGCCTCCCTCCAGCCTCTAACTACGTCAAGTTAACCTGAGCTAGACAATTATAAAAAAGGAAATTAAATTCTTCCATCAATGCGATGACCGGCTGCAACAACTTGAAAGTAACGGTAATTCTTCGCGTTGCGCTGCCGATCAATAAAAGATTGCAAGAATTCGATGGATGGCGTTGCATTAAAGAATCAAAGATGGAATTAAATATTAAAACTTTCATGTTTTTTTTTTTTTAATTTTTATTCTCGAGGGTATAAGAATCTAAAAGACCATTCCCTGAAAACGAACCTTTCTACATCAGATTCCTAACTTATACTAAGTGACCATGTGGGCACAGTTCAATGATCGCCTCACGAGTATAATAAAATATGCAACAGTCTTTGTTTGATAACATTAAATCATATGTGGGGACACTTTAGTGATCGTCCCATCAGTAAGAGATTGGATTCTAAATAGGATTTACTCTAACTGGATCATGACTCTAAAGAGTTATGAGGAATTATTCCCACATTTTCCACAAAAACACACTCGACTAGCTACAACCAGTATCAACAATTCCCCCTCGCTCTCTATCTGTGCCTACGTCTAAACGCAGATTCCATGAACAAAGCTGCTTTCATAGAACTGCCCACATGTGGAACATCTGTTGGATTGGCCTGCTTCCTGATAGATTACAATATGGTAGCTTTCAAGTCCAATGTAAACAAGTTCTTGTTGGGCCGTCGCTTTAAATAATCCAAATTCTACCCAATCTACACAATTAACGATTACTACACTATCACCTCTCATTCATTAACCCTTATCCTTGAGTGGCCATCGAGCCTTGATAAATAATAACTCTCTTATAAAATAAATTAATTTTACCGACTGTGGTTTCTTGGAACCCCCCCCCCAGAAATATTCATTTTGAATGCGCCCTTGTCATATCAAAGAACCTACTGTTAATTTTATAAGCGAGCCTTTCTCTTTGTGCGACAATAAAACTTCTTAAATGCCCTTGTGATGTTAGGCTGTATAAGGCGTAAACTTTAGTCAAAATTGCCTGTACCTTCTTTTCTATTATTGATTATTGAGACTTTCCAAAGACATTCTGATACAAAACCTATCTAAGAACATTGCCAGGCGCATAAAGTTTTTTTTTTTCTTTTTCGTTCTAAATGTCAAAACAATCGGTCGAGCAGTTTAGGAATCCATAGAAACGAACTATCTCTCACACACATACACGCACATATACATACACACACACGCACCCACCCCCCACACACAAAGTTCCTTTTATGTATGACTAGCGGGTATACCCGGCATTACCCGGGTGTTTGTAGGTGTGTGCGTGTGAGGGTTAATCAAAACGAAATGGAAAATACAGATTAAGCGAACGTAATAATCCTGTTCAAATATTATTTAAAAAAAAAAAAAAAAAAAAACATGCTAAAAGTTCTTTGAAAAAACGGAAAAACTGAAAAGAAAAAAAAACAGCGAACGTGATGGAAAAAAAACGAAACAATGAAACGATTTTTGCTACTCCTCCCTATAGAAAAGTGCCTAAGTGAGGGTGAAGGAATTAATGTTTTTAGCCAATTTTTCGGTATTTATCGTCCGAGGTGTTGAGCTTCAAAACGATACCGATCTCGTGAAAATCTGTAGCCTTGGTCGAAGGTTTTTGCGACACACACACACACACACACACACACACACACACACAAACATTTTGCCTTTTATATATATACACTAGCCTTAGTACCCGGTGTTACCCGGGTGTTTGGAGGTGTGTATTGAGCAAAAAAAATTGATAGTATGCAAGCAAGCTCGAACCCGTACCGCGAAGGAGAAAAAGAACGTGAAAAAAACGTGACGTCTTGCCGTTGCGTCCATTGCCAAACTGGAAGTGGCGAAGGTTTAAATTAAGGCTAGTCAATCGAAAAGAGGGGATGACTTTCGAAAATATCGGCGAAAAATGCGACTCCTCCCTATAGAAAAGTGCCCAGTTGTAGTAAAGGAATTAATGTTTTTAACCGATTTTTCGATATTTGTCGTCCGTAGAGTCGAGCTTCAAAACGGTATCGATCTCGTGAGAATTCGTCGCCTCTTTCGAAAGTTTTAGGCAAACATACATACATACATACATACATACATACATACATACATACATACATACATACATTAAAACAGACAGGTGATATTTATATTATAGATTATATATCTATAAAGGTGAGAATGTGCGTGAAGACATTAAGAAATTTTTAACTATCAGACTTGAAATTTGGTATATATGGTATTCAGACATATGAAAAAATTTTAATCGGTCTTGATCCGGAAAGAAAGGCTGCTAAGGGGTCAGAATTAAAAAGTTGTTACTTGAAAGTAGTCGGATTTTTATCTGTTTGCCTATTGTTTCACGAATGCGAATGTCCGACCGTGAAAGATGACAGCGCCTTTATGTTAAGTATAAGTAGGTTCGAAAACACTTTGTAAACATCGTATCGAGTTGGTCTAATAGTTATCATACTTGATCCACTATTTTCAGGGTTTGGGTTCGATCTCAGCGCGAGTATTTTTTTTTTTTTTTTTTTGCTTACAAGAAGTGAACTGTTTAGAATAAATATATAATGTATGCCCTGTATTTAAGAATTCAGGTGATCGCTCATCTCCCTCTCAGTACAGGCCAATAAGTCTCCTGTGCGTCATGAGTAAGTTGCTAGAATCTGTGTTAAATACAGAAGTAATCAACCATCTCAACAAAAATAACCTTCTTAGTGACGCTCAATATGGTTTCCGTTCTGCTAGATCTACAGCAGATGTCCTTACAGTTATATCGCATAGGATTAGCAAATCTCTCGACGGTGGCAATCTTTCTAGGGCAATTGCTCTTTACATATCTAAAGCCTTTGATAGGGTATGGCATAAAGGTTTACTTCATAAGATCGCTAGCTATGGTATAGCTGGAAATGTCTTCTCAATTATTAAATCATTTCTTTCTGATAGGTTCATAAGAGTAGTAGTTGAGGGGCAAAAATCAGAAGCTCACAGTATTAATGCCGGTGTCCCTCAGGGATCCATCCTGGGCCCAACTCTTTTCCTGGTCTACATTAATGATCTTCCAAATCATATCCTTACATCATTTGTAGACATCTATGCTGACGACACTACCATTTATGGTACCACATCTAAGACAGTAAACGACCAAGTTCTCTCCAATTCTCTCTCTTCTGATCTTGAGCACGTAGTACAATGGGGAAAGGAGTGGCTGGTTACTTTTAATGCATCTAAAACCAAGCTTCTCTCTTTACATCATCAACATTCTAATCCACATTTGTCATCAATTGAAATGAATGGCTCTCGTCTTCAGGAGGCCTCAAGTTTTGACAAGCTTCTGGGCTTGACCATTACTCCTGATCTTAAATGGAACACGTATATCAAATCTGTTGCCAAGGCCGCTGGAAAAATGGTGGGATCTTTCTATCGATCCGGTAGATATCTCACTGCTGATGCTATTCTCTATCTATATAAGAGCCAGGTACGTCCAAGGATGGAATACTGTTGCCACATCTGGGCAGGAGCTGCTAGAAAGGACTTGTCCTGCCTTGATAGAGTTCAAAATAGACTTCGTAGCCTCGTAGGAGATGTCCTTTTCTCCTCCCTGCAACCTCTATCTCACAGAAGAGATGTTGCGAGTTTGTCTCTGATGTATCGTTATTTTCATGGAAAGTGTTCAACTGAGCTTCAATCTATGGTCCCCCCTCGCCAAACTTTCACAAGAAACACCCGTCTAGCTGTAAACACTATCAATAATTTCCCCCACTCTTTATCTGTACCTAAACCTAAACGTAGATTCCATGAACAAAGCTTCTTTCTTAGAACTGCACGCCTGTGGAATTGTCTTCCGTTTTCCTGCTTTCCGGCTGACTACAATATGGTTGTGTTCAAGTCTAAAGTTAATAAGTTCTTGATGAGCCGTTCCATATAAGTTATCAAATTTACCAAATTTTCATTACTAATTATTACTATATTGACCAATTTCTACTGTACACTCTTTAACCCTTATCCTTGAGTGGCCTCTGGGCCTTGATAATGTGGTGATGCCTATGTAAAAAAAAAAAAAAAATGTTCGCAAGCACATGTCTCAGTTTCTGTATTAATTAAAATATAATATTTATGCGTATTTTACGACTGGGCAATATATATATATATATATATATATATATATATATATATATATATATATATATATATACACTCGGGTTTTTTTATTCAAAAGTAATGGACTAATGAATTCAACGAGGTTGTTAGATAGTGCTCAATAAAAAGAGCTGATAATACTTGTTTATTGTTATAAAACATGGTCACATGTAGCAGCAGGATGTTATATAAACATGGTCACATGTAGCAGCAGGATGTGACCACGTTTATATAACAATAAACAAGTAATATGTATATGTATATATATATATATATATATATATATATATATATATATATATATCAACGTCTGTGTTTGTCTGTCTCTACACGACTTGGCTCCTATATAACTTACTATTACACTAAACTGACCACATACAATAATGGAGGTATCAAGGATCTGAAATGGATATGATAAAGTAGTGCCCTGGGGGAGCGTTACTTATAAGAGATAACTCCATGCACTCTCACACGGTTTCATGCAGAACTTGCAAACTTTACAGGATTACACACCATGTCGAAAGGGAAGTTATACCGCTCATAAATAGAAACCGTGTGCACGTTCACACTGTCTGATATACACTTGTACGGTGATCAAATATGGCAGGATAACCCACCAGTTTTGACAGATTACACTGCTTAGACTCACTAAAAGGATGTGGGCCCTCGTGGTGCCATTTATAACTGGGAACCCTATGCAGGCTCACGCCGTTTAACGTAGAGCTACTTATTTCCCATGATAACCCATCATGGGAAGGGAACACGGGTTTACATTTCTCACTCCCATCAATGGAAGTGAAGCCACAACAAACGGATCACTTATAATGGGAAACACTTATTAGTGTTCATAAGTTCGTGTCAATAAAAATTCCCATTACTGCCCCCTCATGTTCGTTTGTTCAATTGCCTTCCGCAAGAATGATCTCAGCAATACCGGGTTTGTCTGTGTATCTGTGCACACATCTATAGAACAATGTAATAAAGCTCAATGTCTGTGTGTCTGTCTACCTGCACATCTATGAGGCGTAGAGGAATATGAAATACAAAAGCTATGTAGAAATAAACACCAGCTAAAAAGAATCTTGCTATATAAATCGGAGTCCATCTTTAAGGCTCTTTTTGAATCCAGTTAACGATGATTACTTCTGCTAGCATTTATATATATATATATATATATATATATATATATATATATATATATATATATATATATTTATATATATATATATATATTATTTTTTATCACTCGCCTGAGCACGACTTATGGAGGTCGAAAACTGCATACTGCACGTTTCTTTTGACACTCGAACAGAATATTCGGAAACAAAAAGAAAAAATTGATTGTTTTAGAAACAAACAAGAGTTGTTTCTACTCTTCAGTGAAACGTATATATATATATATATATATATATATATATATATATATATATATATATATATATATATATATATACTTAATTTACCACATAAAATTAATATACGAAAGTATAGATTTACGCGTTAACTTTAAAGTATTTACTTCAAAAGTGCTCAATACGTAGGTAGAGCTAGTTATAACGTCATAAAATGTATATGGCGATTAAGCTACAGTCCGATAAATGCATTCTCATTGGCTGAGAGGAAGGGCGCAGTGGGTACTAGAAAGCTGATTGGCTAACTAAAATTTCAATAGGAGATGCGCATATAAAAACGACAAACAACCACAGAATTCGCGCATAAGCCTGAATAATCCTAGAGTGGATGAAACGCGGAATATACAGTGTAGCTTAATCGCCATATCGATTTTATAACTTACTATATATATATATATATATATATATATATATATATATATATATATATATGATGCAAAGACACGTTCACTTATATATATATATAAGTAGACGTGTCTTTGTGTCTGTGTGCCTGTCTGTTTGTCTGTCTGTGTGCCTGTGTACATTTCCCTACGCAATAACTCTGTCAATTTTTAGTCTACAGACTGGAAATTTGATATACCGGGTACTGAGATTTGGGAAAATCGATATGATCGGTTTTCGGCCAGAAATTTCGTTGTTAAAGAGTCAAAGTTCAACGATTTCACCTTTGAGAATTCTACAAAACTCCTCCGACAATTTCGGGTCTAAACACTTGAAATTTTAGATATAGGTTCCTTGGACATGGATCTAACTTAATAACTTAATTGGAGCTCAAATCAATAAATTTTAAGGGGTCATAATAGGGGTGAAAGTTAAAAAAAATTGACCGTTTTTTTCTAGCCGAATGCTAGTATACTATAAAGCTGAACGTCTGTGTGTATCACCAATAGGCTCCTATATGGTTGACTATTATAGAACACTGATCACATATAATGATAGAAGATGTATTGAAACACAGGAATGGGTATGTTTGATCTGGCATAATGATGAATCATTAAAATTGTGGGGTCTGCATTCGCGCCTGGTCCACAAAGTATGGAAATAAAAAAATTTTAAATTTAAAAAAGTTTACAAGTGTTTTTGATATAGATGTACATAAGAATTCTTTGATAAGTATGTTTTAACTTAAATAGGGATGGTATAATAAAATTTTGGGGTTTGCGTTCGCGCCTGGCCTCCATAGAATGGAAATAGGCACAAACTTTAATAAAAACTTTTCATATCTATCTGCGTAAGTATACTTTGATAATTATGTTTCAGCTTGAAGAAATATGGTATAACAAAATTATGGAGTTTTCGTTCGCGCCTGACCTCCATAGAATGGAAATATGTTACAAAGTTTAACAAGGTGTTTTTAATATAGATCCACAGAATATTGTGATAAGTGTTTCAGTGTGAACAGGTATGGTTTTATAAATTATGGGTTTTATCTATTTTATTTTTACTTTCATCATATTTTACTTTGGTTTTGATACCCCCAAATTCGAAGCTATCTCTTTTCATAACCTATCATACTTTCATAAATCAGAGTCCATTTTCTGTAGGCTGTTTTTGAACCGAGTCAACGACGGGTACTTTTGCTAGTATATATATATATATATATATATATATATATATATATATATATATATATATATTTATTTATTTTCACCCCAAACAAGGCACATTGCCTCTTTGGCGTAGGGGGCTATTATCAGGGGAAACAACTACTGGTGTATTATGTAGGGATTTGGGCAGCAAGATGTTGGTTCACGTTGCACTTGAACTTCTGCATGTAAGTACTGTTGGGGGAAGCAGAAACCTGGAATGGAATTCCAAAGTCTAGCGGTTCTGGGGAAGAAACTACTGGAGTAGAAATATCTTTTACATCTAGGGATCTCTACAGTGTGGGGGTGGTATTTTGCAGCTTTTCGGGTCTGTCGAGGGTGTTCACGTCGTGGGGGCACAAGTGCTTGCAGTTCGTCAGAGCATTCACCATTAAAATACTTGTAGAACAGGCAGAGGGATGCAACGTTTCGTCGATGGCACAGAGGCTGAAGCTTAGATGCCAGTTTAGGGCCTATCAGATTTGCGACTCTCTTTTGAACCCTGTCAAGGAGCGAGAGACTAGTAGCCGATGCACCAGCCCAAATATGACAGCAATACTCCATACATGGGTGAATGGTTGCCTTATAGAGGTACATGATACTTTCGGGTGTTAGTACTTTTCTAGCACGGTAGAGAGAGCCAACCTTCCTTGCAGCGACCCTGGCAATGCCCTCGATGTAATTGTTCCAACTCATGTTTCCTGTGAACGTTAGGCCAGGAAGCTTGAAAGACGTACTCTCAGATAAAGAATCGTTGGCCATTGCTATAGGTGGTAGAGAAGGTATCTTGTAATTATTGAATGAAACCAGTTTAGTCTTGGTGGCATTGAACGTGACCATCCATCTTTGTCCCCATTCCACTACTGATTGGAGGTCATCCTCTAGTGTTTCTGCCATTACTTTGCCATATATATATATATATATATATATATATATATATATATATATATATATATACGTAAACGCGTCTGTGTGTCTGTGTACATTTCCCCAGGCAATAATTCTGTCAACTTTTAGTCTACAGATGCGAAATTCGATATACAGGGTACTGAGATTTGGGAAAATATATGTGATCGGTTTTCGACCAGAAATTTCGCTGTTCAGGAGTCAAAGTTCACCGATTTGACCTTTGAGAACTCTACCAAACTCCTTCGACAATTTTGGGTCTAAACACTTGGGATTTTAGATATAGGTTCCTTGGACATGGATCTAATTTAATAACCTTATTTGATTCTAAAACAAATAAATGTTAAGGGGTCATAATAGGGTCAAAATTAAAAAAAAAACTGACCTTTTTTATTTTGCTCAGCATACACCTCAAAACACCCGGGTACCCATGCTAGTATATATATATCTACTAGCAGGCTGTCCGGAATTGCCCGACCGTAAAAATACGCTTAAATATGATATTTTGATTAATGCAAATTTCGTATGTATCATTATATTATATTGGACTAAATATATAGTAATGATTTAAAAAGTTAGAAAAAAATGCCTCGTGCGCCACCACCAAAAATCGAAACAAGAATATTTAGCTTACGTATAATATATATTACGTATAATATATATACGCCTTTTTCCATGTCTCTAAATAGATATGAAAATGCAAAATCAACAAACTACTTTCTGATGGACTTCATGTTGTCTAATGGACCTGGATTTGTTCGCTTTTCTGTCATTTATAAATGGAATATAATCAGTTTTGATGTTCCCGTAAAATTCCTGGATTTTATCCAAATCTAAATTTATCCGTTTACAGCAATGGCCAGTTTATGTTGCCTCTTTAGTTTGGTATATATTTGGACGTAGACGATTATATGTAAGCTAGAATGGCTACCCGGCGTTGTCCGGGTATCATGTAAAAACGAAAACCAATGAGGAATAATAAAATGACAATTATATAAAAAAAAAAACATAAAAAAAAAACAGAGAAAAAAATTCATATTCCATCCTCTTCGCGTCAAACATAAACAAAAGTTTCCTCATAAGAACTATTCTCATAAGAACCCGTCTTGCTCCCCCCACTTCAAACAACTGCCCGTTCTTCCTCAATTCATATGAACATAGTATGTTTCTTTCCAAGAAATCCTCGTCTGTCGGACACATTGAGAAAATGGACCCTTCTAATGCTCCAGAATATATCTTCCTCCTGGCGGTATCCTTGACCTGCAAAGCACCCAAATACACCCCAAGAGGGAGTACGGCTGTCACATCTAAGGAGGTGCTGCTCATAGCACCCTTTCCTTCCTTTATATAGAAAAAAAATGCACTTTCGTATTATTTGGATTCAGTGGACTACTGTGAGAACAGTAGTCCACTGAATCCAAATAATACGAATAACCAATCCTTATCTCAAAAATTCAGAAACGTGAAAACGCACTTTGAAATCTAGTGGGCGATATCCGCATTGCTAATCTTTCTCCACTGCATCATGATTTTCATGTCAGCTGCTCGACTAAGTTACAATCTATGGTCCCCTCCTGTAAAATATTCATAGGAAATACACGTCCAGCTAGAACCATTGTCAATAATTTTCCTTTCTCTCTCTCTCTCTCTCTCTCTCTCTCTCTCTCTCTCTCTCTCTCTCTCTCTCTCTCTCTCTACTTAACACTAAAAGGAACTTCCATGAGCAAAGTTTCTTTCCAAGAACTGCTCGTCTGTGGAGCACTATACTGTGGGACTGCTTCCCAGCTGACTGCAACATGGTTGTTTTCCAATCCACTTGTAATGTTTTTATCGGTCAAATCAATGACTTTTATCCTCAATTATTTTAGACGCAGCTTTCGTGTTTCATTCGATCTTTTTTTTTTTTTTTGCAGACACTCTCAATTGTTTTCCTTTTTTAATATCTGTACATGAAACGAAATGAAATATCCATTAGCAAAGTTTCTTCCCAAGAACAATCTGTCCTTGGATTTCAATATTGCCGGGCTATCTTCAGCTTACTGCAACATTGTCGTATTCAAGTCCAATGTGAACAAATATTTTTTTAGCAATCTCATTTAAATACTCAAATTCTGCCAAACTTCTACCATAATTACCAATAATCAGTGTGTGGCCTCACCGTCCACCTGAAAAAGTCATTAACTCTTATCCTCAAGTAACTTTTTGGCCTTGATAAGTAGCGACACCCGAGTAAAATAAAAAATCTCTCCACACAAGGCATATCGTAAGGAGCTACATAAACTACTACTTAAATGTCAAAACCTGTTTTGTTTTTTTTTACAAGGGAGTCATTACTTATCAAGGCTTGACAGCCACTCGAGGATAAGGCTGAATGAGGATACAGTGGTCACTGAGACAACAGTTTAGTGATTTTTAGCGGTGAAAGTTGGTTAGAATTTGGTTAGTTTAGGGGGAATACACCGAAAACTTGTTTACATCGGACTTGAAAACGAGCGTGTTGTAGCCAATAATAACTGTTAGATACTGACACATAAAACAGCAATTTCCCCACCTCTGTCAGAAAAAAAAATGATGGCAAAACATGGGAAGCAAGAGTTATGCGAATGCTGAACATAAATCCAAGATCCACAGGATTGATTTCCAGTAGACTACCACAGATTACCGCAGGATGGTAAACACAACCCTCTTTCTACATATATTTATGCATGCGTATATATACTTGTTTAAAAAATTTTACCTACCAAACTCCTCTGTCAGTTTTTAGTCTACAGACATGAAACTTAATATGTAAGGTATTCGAATCAATGCGAAACTTTATATTTGAGTTTTAGTCGGGGGAAATCTGCGCAAAAGTTTTAATTTTTAGCCTTGCAGCAAACATGTCTTCATGGCTCAGGCATTAACGTCTAAGCACAAAGTAAATCGTAAGCTAAACATCGTTGTTTCGATTCTTGGTGGTGGCGCAAAAGGCATTTTTTTTTCAACTTTTTAAATCATTACTATATATTTGGTCCAATAATACATACGAAATCTGCATTAATCAAAATATCATATTTAAGCGTATTTTTACGGCCGGGCAATTCCAGGCAGCCTGCTAGTAGATAGATAGATAGATAGATAGATAGATAGATAGACCAACATAATTAGCAGCATTTTACTGTATTTTGTGATCAGGAGCTGGGGACCGCTTGAAACATTGAAAAATAAAATATTAAATATAAAACAAAAACATCGTTTTAATGTTACATAACCATTCCCATCACCTTCAAATTACTATTCGAGAAGCATTCGTGGAATAATATATAACTTACCATTATATATATATATATATACATATATATATATATATATATATATATATACATATATATATATATACATATATATATATATATATATATATAAATAAATATATATATAAAATATATATAGTAAGTTATAAAATATATATGGCGATTAAGCTACACTGAATATTCCGCGTTTCATCCACTTTAGGACTCCTCAGGCTTATGCGCATATATATATATATATATATATATATATATATATATATATATATATATATATATATATATATATATATATATATATATATATATATATATATATATATATGCATATTTAAATCCAACGTTATTTCTCGCGGTTAATGGTAGCCGATTGGATGCTGTTTAGCCAGAGATGGCTCGTATTGCCGGGTTCAAATCTATCGACTGATGTTAATCGTGACACCCTACACTGAAGATTCCCGAAAGAATGAAACACAAGTGTCTGTAGGTATTTAATTATTATAGTAAATAATTATATATATATATATATATATATATATATATATATATATATATATATATATGAGGGTTTTCTTCATTTTTACAAAATTACTGGATTCGTCGTTAAATAACATGAAAAGGATTGGTGTGCCGTAAAATAAAACAACCAAACCAAACTATTTTCCATAGTTTACGTAACCAATGAAGTGTAACGATGTCAATACAAGAGTGCTCCAAAGAAGAAGAGCAGAGTATACTTTTTTATTTTTTACATAAACAGTAATAGGTTTCTACACAGTCATTAGTATGTTTCGGTCAGCTAGCTAGTAGTAACTAAAGACCTCTTCAGGCGATACTGCTTACACAAAGTGTAGTTCGAGATTGCACTATCCTTGTTTCACAATCGATTTCTTACACAGGCACTATTACAGGGGTTTTCCATTGTCTCTCGTGAATAATCGAATGTTCTGCCTTTCTTTCTTTCCGCCCCTCTCTCTCTCTCTCTCTCTCTCTCTCTCTCTCTCCTTCTTTCTCGTACTTGTTCTTAATAACTCATCTAATTTTGGTCAGAGGTGTTTTGGGATTGTTTCTTCTCTTTCGGGCGATAATTATACATTCTCTTAAAAAAATAAAACAAAAAAACAAAAATGGTTTGCGTGATAAATTTGCTTCATTTCGGTATCTTGATTAGATCACTGATATTTTTTTACAAAGCCTCTCAGGATGGGCCGCACAAAGGAATCAGATGAAATAAAAAGGCATTTCGGCACGCCATTATAGATCTCACTCACTCAAAATGGGAGTTGCCTCTTTACGGTGAATATTCAAATTTATTAAAAGTGAAAGGGTAACATTTTTGCCACTTCTTGTGAATGACTGCAAACCTCGAGATTCAACTTTTCACTCTTAATCGAGTGATAGTCCGATCACGGCACAATCATATTGACATGCCGTTTCTCGTCAGATCGCTGAAGTTAAGCAACATCAAGCCTGGCCAGTACCAGATGAGTAACCATTTGAGAAGGCGATGCACTGTATGTATCGCGAGGTAAAATACCAGGTTGAGAAACTGGCATGGTCTATCCTTCTCTCGAGGGTAAATGGACTTCTCTGAAGCCGTGGTAGGCAACCCATCTAGTGATGGCCTCACGATAAAGAAATAACCTTTGGTAGCCCTGGCGAAGCGTCAAGTATTCAGCTACAGACAAGATTTGAATTACACTACAAACTCGTGTAGTGAGTTCAGTCACGGCTGCGGCCGCATATTGCATTACAATAGTCCAATTCAATAGAAAGGGTAGATAATCTGTATTATTTAGCCTAGGTCGATCAGGACCCCATGACACTCGTCTTCATTATCTATTATATAAATCTCACCTGTCTGTTTGAATGTATGTATGTATGCAGGTATGTATGTATGTATGTATGTACGTACGTATGTCTGCCTAAAACTTTCAACAGAAACGACGGATTTTCACGAAATCGATATCGTTTTGAAACTCAATCCTTTGGACGACAAATATCGAAAAAAATAACTAAAGACATTAATTCCTTTAACCTCAAATGGGCACTTTTATACAATGAGGGTTCTTTTTTTTTTGTTGTTTGTTTGTTTGTTTTTTTTTTGTTTTGTTTTTTGCGTCGCCATTTTTGCAAGTCATCGGCTATCGATTGGAATGATTTTACTAATTTCAACGTTCCGAACTTCCGGTCGCATCATGGAGTAGGGCTAAGACGTCCTGTTTTCTTTCACTTTCTTTTTCGCCAGCATGTCACGGGTTCGAGCCTGCCTGTTCACTACCACTTTTTTTTTTCTCAAGACACACCTCATACACCCGGGCACACAATAATAATAATAATAATAATAATTATGATGATGATGAGTATGATTATGATGATGATGACGACGACGACGACGATGATGATAATAATAATAATAATAATAATAAAATTATAGTAATAATAATAATAAAATTATAATAATAATAACAATAAAATTAACAATAACAATAATAATAACAATAATAATAACAATGACAATAATAATAATAATAACAATAACAATAATAATAATAATAATAATAAAGATAATAACAACAATAATGATAACAACAATAATAAGTATATTAATAATAATAAAAATAATAATAACAATAATAACAATAATAACAGCAATAATGATAACAACAATAATAAGTATAACAATAATAATAATAATAATAATAATAAAATTATAATAATAATAATAAAATAATAATAATAATAACAATAATAAAATTAACAATAACAATAATAATAACAATAACAATAATAATAATAATAATAATAACAATAACAATAATTATAATAACAATAATTATAACAATAACAACAACAATAATAATAATAACAATAATAACAACAATAATGATAACAACAATAATAAGTATAATAATAATAACAATAATAATAACAATAATAATAACAATAATAACAATAATAACAGCAATAATGATAATAATAATAATAATAAAACTTATTGGAAACCGAGTTTCTATTCGAAGCAAGGGAAATTTTGGGAGATCTCTTTAAGATTCCCCATTTCACGTCTTTTAAAGTAAAACATTTTCCCCTGTGTCGATTCATATAAACTTAGATTTGTGCATTTAAATTATATATTTGCGTGTGCAGGATACACGCCTAAACTAATTAATCGACCGTTATAAATATTTTGAATACAACTGTTAGGAGTAAGCGGTCGCAATGTCAGATATATTTAGTTTAATTTAGTTTCTCTCCTTATCACCTCGAACAAGTCCTATTGCCACTTGGACATTATGGACTATAACTTGGTATGCTGTCTAACAGAGGAGTTGAGCAGCAAGATATTTGTTTACATTACATTTAAACTTCTGCATGTAAGTACAGTCAGGAAAGCAAAAAAAAAACAGCAATCGGATTCCAAAGTCTAGCAGCAGAGGTAATAAACTATTCGAGTAGAATGATTCCTGGCAGCTAAATATCTCTCCACTGAAGGGGTGAGATTTTGCTGCTTATTTGATTTGTCGGGATTATATTAATTTGAAAGTGGACATAATAAACGTCAAATAGTTTCAAACCTCGGGATTCAACTTTTCACTCTTAATCGATTGATTGTTCAATTCAATAGAAAGAGTAGATAGTCCATATATTAATAGGATAGCGTGTGTTATAATATATTAATATCATAACGTCTCCATTTACGCTGAACATCTACAGAATGCCAACATCAATATTTTACATATGAATTAATTCCCTGTGGAAAGTCCACGGGTTCTGCTTGTCTATATTATTTAGCTTAAGTCAATTAGGATTTTAGCCTCTGTTATTAATATCGTCACTTGGACTTGGTATTTTGTCTTACAGAGGATTTTTAAGAGTTGAGCAGCAAGATATTTTTTCATATTACATTTAAACTTCTGTCAGTCAGGAATTCAGGGAGCAGGAAGGGAATTTCAAAGTGTAGCAGTCAGAGGGAATAAACTTTCCTATGTTTTGTCTACTTTGCGACTGAGGTTACAACGTGTTAAATAACGTTACACATGGAAATCGCTCGAGACAAGGCATGAAATCACTTTATGTAAGAAGCTACTGTGTTTTTATGAAAGTGTTATATAAATAGATTCCAATACAGAAATAGCAATTCTTCTCCCTTTGTCAGTAATATCACTCATGAGGACTAAAGTGAAGCGAGCGTTGTGAGACTGTCGAAATTAACCCCAAGGTCCACTTTTTCCGGTCCTGGATATGACCTTAAACTATATCCGATGGTGAGGCCCCAGCTTGCAGGTCTTAGGGAGTGTGGAGCAACCCTTTAATTCCCATTGCTCCCAGGTCCATCTGACCCGGAGTGGTAGCACCTGTTAGGGTCCCAACTATGGGTTAAATAGAATATGACTTAAAAAACAAATATACTGTATTAAAAATCGTTCTTCAAAATCACCAGATTCGGCATTAAATAACCTGAAAAGGGTTGATATGCCGTAAAACAACCAACCAACCACTTTTTGCTCTCTTCAGAAATAGAAATAGTAAATCATAAATTACAGATGAATAACGTGGTTGCTGGATGCAGAAATCGAAATCGTAACCTTGAGATTTCAGCCTGGCCTTCTTTCATCTCACCTATTTAGAGTTTCTGCCGAACTGAGGTACACACCTTGAGTATTACCTAGGAGGTCCCAAACCTTGCCACCTAGCTTTCACGTGGGGTAAGTTTATCCGCTTGCTGCTTGAAGCGCCCCAATCGGGGAATGCCGACAGAGATGCCCGGGCAATTTTTGCTATGCAAGAGTACCCCTCCTTTAGGGGAGTTTGCTTGACATCTCCACTTTCCCGACCTTGTGTCACATCTTGCTGAGATGGGCAGCAAGCTTAAAATATTACAAAAAGTTTTGCTGTTTTCATCTCTCGATGTCCGACTCCTCATCTGTATCACTTTTGGCTACGAAATGGAAGTGTTTCTACGGAATGAACTGGACTCGAACACAGAACACCCAGGTTATCAGTTTGAGTTGTTAACTACTTAGCCACTGCCACAGTGCTGTTGTTGTTGATGATGATGATGATGATGATGATGATGATGATGATGATGATGAACATCTTCACCTTTTTCTGAATTGAAGAAATTTGGTTTTGTTTTCTCATAATTTAGGAAGAGTTAATGTTTTTTTGTTTGTTTTCGTTTGAATATTGAAGGTAAAAAAGAATCCTGAACCAAATATAAGCTGTGCTCTGTCGAACATCCGGGCTAAGAAAGTGCGATGGGGGACGGGGAGTATGGAAAGGAAATGTGGGGAGGGTCAGGTCAGGTCTGAAATCCTTACTCGTTATTGATGAAGGTGTCTCGACTCTGACAGATAATGGATTGCGGTGCTTCTTCTGACTTTGGCAAAATCGAAACCAGTAGGTCAATGGTTTCCAGGAAGTTTTACCAAACAGAAAAAAGAACCACCATCCCAGCTTCTCATCTTTATCCGTGTTCTCCCTTCGTCCGATTCCTCATCTTTCTTTATCACTTTTTGGTTAACTCTGTGTTAATAAACTCATGGGGAAATATCACGTGCATGTGTGGATGTGTGTCTCGTGTCAGCGTAACTTTGATAATCACACGTTGAAATTCATTTTTTAGTTTTTATTACTCTTTTTCATCCCCAAAAAAAGGGATATTGCCACATGGAAGTTAAGAGACTACTATTTGGGATTGTGTCTATCAAGGGGCTGTGGGGAGTTGAGCCGCGAGATGTCTGTTTATATTACAATCAATCGTTAGTAGGTTAATATAGTCAGGGAAGCGAGAAACAGGGAGGGAATTCCAAAATTTTGCAATTGGAATGTAAGAGGCCACTATTTATGATCGGGTCTAACAGAGGACTGTAGGGAGTTGAGCATCGAGATGACTGTTAACATAACATTTAAACTTCAACAAGTGAATATAGTCACAGAAGCAGAAAATAGGGAGGGAATTCCAAAGTCTAGCAGTACAAGGAAAGAAATTATCAAAGTAGAAGACTATCCGGCATCTACAGACTCCTACAGCAAAGGGATGTAATTTTCCTGTTTGTCGTGTTAGTCAGGAGTATGTGGGCTAAGGGGGCATAAGTACTGTGAATTCATCACCGCACATTTCATTTAAGTACTTATAAAACAGGCAGAGGCATGCAACATTGTGGCGATGGGACAGTGGGTGGAGCTTGACCGATAGTGAGTTTGATAATGATTATCATCATCATTACCATCATTATCATCATTTCTTATCATACCAATACTGGATCCATCGTTAAGCATCAACTTCATCAAAGATTGGTCAGTGCAAGTTGGTCCATTACTACAGTCACTGATGATGCGATCCATTGTTTTGAATTGAAATACATGGCACAGTGGTTAGAATACTTGGAAAATAAATTATAAAAGTGATATCTTCCTGAAGGTTGGAGGTTCAATTCTCAGTGTGGGTGACCGAAAAATACAATTGCAAATTACTTTGAACCTCTATCCAGTCATGGCTGATGGAACAAGAGCATGCGACCCACATGAAGTAAATAAAGGGTTCTGTTCGAAATTCTGTCCAAATTCTTGAGTCCAACTGAAACATTCCCAAGTTCAACGTGATATATCTGAAGAAGGTCTGAAATTACATCGACCGAAACGTTGTAAAAATTACACTCAAGATGAGAACAGTAGTCTGATGAATCCAAATAATACGAATAACCAATCCTCATCTCAAAAATTAAGAAATGAAAGGTTTTCCATTGGGTAATCGATCTGTACAATTGTAAAAGTCTGCAGACGGAGAGCAAATTGCTTCTCATGTTTTTTTTGTTTTTTTTACAGGGGGGGGTCATCGCTTATCAAGGCCCAGAGGCCACTCGAGGATAAGGGTTAATTGGCATATATTAGTCATTGTGATTTTAGCGTAGTAAACATTATTGGAAATTTTGTAAATTGGATTACTTAGGGGGACGGTTCACAAAGAACTTGTTTACGTTGGACTTGAAGATAATCAGATTTTAGTCAGCTGGAAAACAGGCAAACGGAATAGAGTTCCACAGGCGAGCAGTTCTAAGAAAGAAGCCCTGTTGATGGAATCTACGTTTAGGTGTAGGCATGGATAAAGAGTGTGGGTAATTGTTGATAGTGGTTCTGGTAAGACAAGTATTTTTCGTGAAAGTCTGGCGAGGGGGGACTAGAGATCGAAGTTCAGACGATCACCTGCCATGAAAATAATGATAAAGCAGGGAAAGGCTCGCAACGTCTCTTCTGTGGGAAAGAGGTTGCAGGGAAGAGAAAAGGGCATCCCCCACTAAGCTACAAAGTCTATTTTGAACTCTGTCAAGACAGAATAAGCTGCTTCTAGCTAGTACTCCATCGTTGGCCGAACCTGGCTTTTATATAAGTAGAGAAAATTGCATCAGCAGTGAGATATCTGCTGGAGCGGTAGAAGGATCCCACCATCTTTCCAGCGACTTTGGCAATTGATTTGATATACGTGTTCCATATATGATCAGGAGTAAAGTTCAAGCCCGGAAGCTTATCAAAACATGAAGCCTCCCCAAGACGAGAGCCATTCATTTCGATTGATGCCAGATGGCGATCAGAGCATTGATGATGTAAAGATAGAAGCTTGGTTTTATATGCATTAAAAGTAACCAGCCACTTCTTTCCTCATTGTACCATGTGCCCAAGATCAGACGAGAGAGAGAGAGAGAGAGTCAGAGAGAACTTGGTCATTTACAGTCTTCGAAGTGCTTCCATATATGGTAGTATCGTCAGCATAAATGTCTACGAATGATCTAAGGATGTGGTCTGGAAGATCATTGATGTAGATCAGGAAGAATGTTGGACCCAGGATTGACCCCTGAGGGACTCCAGCATTAATACTGAGGACCTCTGATTTCTGCCCATCAACCACTACTCTTAAGAACCTATCAGAGAGAAATGATTTAATAGTTGAGAAGACATTTCCAGCTATACCATGACTGCAGATCTTGTGGACACAAAAAATAATATGCGAGAAAGCTGAAAGATTCAATATTTTTATTGAGAAATTCTGGTTTCTGATTGGTCAGTTCCTATCGTCAGTGTCTATAAGTTGAACCTTCCACCTTTCTGTAATCATACCCTCATTATAAGTAGAGATGGTCTCCTTACTGCTTCAGCAGCTTGGAGACTGGGTATAGTACTCGTCAAGGATCCATTCTTGACACTCAGCCCCACAGGTTCGGGGCTGGGAACCAGCTCTGCACCTGTCAGTACGCCGCTTGGGTATCACTCAGGAGGTCCACCATCCAAGGCCTTGCCACCCGGCTTTCGGGTGGAGCAAGTTTTTTGCTTGTAGTCTCAAACAACAAGCAATTTGCCGATGGGGATGGCCAGACAATTTTTTTTTAGGCAAGAGTGTCCCTCCTTTAGGTCAGCTTGGTTGTGGTGTTAGTGTTGGTGGTGGTGGTGGTGTTGGTAGTGGTGTTAGTGGTGGCGCGTGTGTTGATAGTGTTGTTGTTGGTCATACTGTTGGTGGTGGTGATGGTGTTGGTGTTGGTGGTGGTGGTGGTGATGCTGTTGGTGTTGGCGTTGGTGTTGGTGGTATTGGTGGTGTTGATGGTGGTAATGGTGGTGGAGGTGGTGATGTTGTGATGTTCGTGTTGGTGGTGGTGGTGGTGGTGGTTTTGGTGGTGATGCTGTTGGTGGTGGTGTTCGTGATGTTGCTGGTGGTGATAGTGGTGGTAGTATTGGTGGTGGTGGTGGTGGTGGTGGTGGTGCTGCTGCTGCTGCTGCTGCTGCTGCTGTTCTTATTGGTAGTGGTGAATATTATTTATTCATTTTGTACGATTCAGCATTTCCTCAATATTTTTCTAGTTTTAATTTTTTTTCTTGAAAGACATCAGGTAGTTACGAGAGGGACCATTGAAGATTACCAGCATCCTTAAATGAAACCACTATCAATAATTTCCCCAACTCTTTATCTGTGCCTTTGAACAAAAAAATATTTAAATGAGAGTGTTTTTACGGATCAAACTGGACTCGAACATGTCACACTCAGGTTATCAGTTTGTGTCGTTAACCATTTAGCCATTGCCATGTTGATGTTGCTGCGGTTGTGTTGTTGTTGAGCATCATTCATTGTAAATGAATGAATGATGATTTTTTGCTGGCATTCGTTTCCCTGATATCTTTTTGTTAGAATTCTTTCTAAAAAGACATCAACTAATTATGGAAGGGACTATGTGAAGGTTGCCAACATTTTTAATTGAAAATATTTCTGAGGAACGAACTGGATTCGAACTTGGACAACCCAGGTTATCAATTCGTGTCGTTAACCACTTTGCCACCATTATCATCATGGCGAAACTCTAACCTTACATGGAATTTCCAATACTAACCTTATTTTATTCAAAGCAAATTTATTAGAAAATTGGTTTTATATCAAATCCAAAATTATTTGATTTTAAAGGATCCTATTTAATATTACACTTTAAAGGGTCCAATTTAATATTCCAATTTAAAGAGTCCAATTTAATATTCCAATTTAAAGAGTCCAATTTAATATTCCAATTTAAATAGTTCAATTTAATATTCCAATTTAAAGAGTCCAATTTAATATTCCAATTTAAAGAGTTCAATTTAATATTCCAATTTAAATAGTTCAATTTAATATTCCAATTTTAAGAGTTCAATTTAATATTCCAATTTAAAAAGTCCAATCTAATATTCCAATTTAAAGAGTCCAATTTAATATTCCAATTTAAAGAGTTCAATTTAAATTGTGATTTTGGATTTGTTTGTTAATTTATTTTCTAACAGAATTTTAATATTTGCATTTTAAAATTTAAACAATTCTATATAAAATAATTTAATTCAGAAGTTAACTCCAACAGAATGCATTTTAGTTTTTTACATGCTCTTTTTAACTTTGCTCGTATGCTAGAAAAATGACCAGTTTCTTCTCTCCTGAATTTGTCACGTAAACATTCTTTTTTATACCAAATCCAAACTTATTTGATTTTACATGGTCCAGTTTATAGTCCAATTTAAAGCGTCCAATTTAAAGTGTCCAATTAAAAAGGTCAAATTTAAGGAGTAAAATTTAATGTGTCCACTTTAAAGTGTCCAATTTAAAGAGTCCAATTTAAAGGGTCCAGTTTAAAACGTCTCATTTAAAGAATTCAATTTAATGTGTCCAATTTAATGAATCTAATTTAAAGGGTCTAATTTCAAGGGTCCAATTTAAATAGTTTGATTTAAAAGATCCAATTTAAATGGCTTCATTTAAAGAATCCAATTTAAGTAGCTTCATTTAAAGTGTCCAATTTAAATAGTTTGTTTCAAAGTGTCTAATTTAAAGAGCCCAATTTAAGTTGTCACTTCATTTAAAGTGCCAAATTGAAATAGTTCGATTTAAAGTGCCCAATTAAACGGGCTTCATTTAAAGTGCCCAATATTAATGGCTTCATTTAAAGGGTCCAATTTAAATGGCTTCATTCAAAAGGTCCAATTTAACTGGGTTCATTTAAATGGTTCAATTTAAGTGGCTTCGTTTGACGGGTCCAATTTTATTTGCGGTGTTTGATTTGTCTGTTAAAATTCATTTTTAATAGAAGTTGTATATTTACATGATAAAGCTTTCACAATCCTATTTTTAAATTAATTTTATTTTAAAAATAAATCTACTATAATTCATTTTTGTTTCTTTATGTGATTTTTCCCCCTTTGCTAGTACACTGGATGGGGAGCAAGCAACCAGTTTAATTCTCCCGGAATTTGTCACATCAATAATAATTAATTCATTTTACACTAAATTTAAACTTATTACATTTTAAAGGGCCCATTTAAATGGCCCAATTTCAATGATCCAATTTGAAATGTGATTTTAGAATTGTCTGTTTTGATTTTATTTTTTGTTTTGGACAATTCTGAAGTTTTCTTTTCTTTTTTTTTTCTAGGTGAGTTTGTTTTACGTCACTGATCACAGTTTGAAAGGTAAAACCGATTTTTATATCTATCTATCTATCTATCTATCTGTCTACCTATCTATCTATCTACCTATCTATCTGTCTATCTATCTATCTATCTATCTATCTATCTACAATTATATAAATGCAACTTTATCTGTGCGTGTGAGTTTGTTCCTTATAGACTCCGAAACGGCTAAATAGATTTTCTTTAAAATATTTAGAATTTTAGTGTATAAGTCTTGTCTCAGAATACCTCCGATAATTATCGATAATCGATAATCGAAACCGTTATGATAGAACACAGGGCGTGAAAATTCTACTGTGAATAAGTTCATAGCGTGTTTTTTTTTTTTTTTTTTTTGCATGACGTGGTCTGTATATATATGAATCGTATATATTTCTATATTTTTATTATTAAATATTATTTACGTGCATAATAGTTCACATTATGGACATGCATGTTTCTAGCTTTTGCCCGTCACCAGCATAGATTAGGATCGAACTCATGACACCAGTATCATCATTATATATATATATATATATATATATATATATATATATATATATATATATATATATATATATATTTTACTGTTTTGGGGGAAAGAATTCCAACAAAGGGCTTGATTACAAAGAAAAACTTTTTCGATATAAGAGCTTAATATTTATTTATTTAATTGTACAGAAGTTCAGAAAAACATTGGTACCGTCGGTTTCAAGCCCAACATAAAGGGAACCAGTTAATGGTAACACGTAAACATTGCTGACAAGAGCCAAATATCGTTTACGTGTTACCATTAACTTGTTCGCTTTATGTTGGGCTTGAAACCGACGGTACCAATTTTTTCTGAACTCATGTGCAATTAAATAAATAAATAACTATATTAGTTTTGGTTTCGATTTTAGCTAATGCCACTTAAGTCATATATATATATATATTAGTTTTGGTCTAACTACTATATATTTGATTCAATATAACAGTCGACAGATAATTGTATCTATAATAAAAATATATAATAACCATGAATTAAAATATCATATTTAAACATATCTTACATACGACCGGGCGATGCTTGGCGGACTTCTCGTATATATATATATATATATATATATATATATATATATATATATATATATATATATATATATATATATATATAATTATGTTTTTACTGTAATAGTTAAATACCTACAGACATTGGTGTTTCATCCTTTCGAGAAATATTCAGTGCAGGGTGTCACGATTAATACCAGTCAACAGATTTGAACTCAACAACACGAGCCATCTCTGGCTCGATTAGCAAAGACCGTATCCATTCGGCTATCATTAACCCCGTGAAATAACATTGAATTTAAACATTTTAATTTTAAATGTTCTTTACGTCAGTCAGATATATATATATATATATATATATATATATATATGTATGTATGTATATATATATATATACATATATATATATATATATATATATATATATATATATATATATATATATATATATATACCTTCCCCTATAAAGGATTGGAACAACTATTTAAACCTTTCCCTCTCCCTCTCTATCCATCTCTATCTCTTTTACTCTGCTCATTCAGTAAAAAGAGAAAAATCTGAATCATCCATTCACCACGTCACACTAGTGACTTCCTGTCTGTGACATGATTTTCCAGACACGTAGCGCTCACTTAACTTCTGATGGAAATTTTGGACTCTACTTAATTCTAATCTCACATGAAATTTCCCCATTTTAAACTACTTTTACACATTAGTTTCAAAACATTATTAAAAATGCGACCATCTCCCGAATACTATTTCCTACCAATTCAGGTTCACAGAAAATTTGGACACGGAGATGAGCGCAGCCATGATAATTATCCTTGGACGAAGGTCAAACACGTTCTGCCAAAAGCAAATGTAAAGATGAACTCACGAAGGACAAAGTTTACGACGAAGTCAAATTCTGTCGCATCAGAAAGAGGTTCGAAGCAAGAAGCGTGTGAGGTCACATTCCTATACTGACTTTCGCTCGCGGGCAAAATAACTAAGCAACTACAGACGTCCATTTACTTACGCTTAGCACTTCAGGGCATATCTACTCTCAATTTGCGCCTCTCTCTCTCTCTCTCTCTCTCTCTCTCTCTCTCTCTCTCTATCTCTCTCTCAACACCCACTATCGTACCTTCACATTGCGACATGGTTCCTATTCTCTAAGAGCTTTATTTAATAATTGCTAAGCACTTTATTTGTGATCAAGTCTTTCGAAAAAGAAATTCTCGCAGACTCTTCTTCATCTCTGGAAGTTTTCCGATAATGCATCGACAACCATTCCAGCCTCTAAAGGCCTAATTTACTGATGAGGCATTTATTTTCATTGTCTACTTAATAGACATCGACTAAAACATTGCGAAGGACGCGTGAAAGTCGAGGCGTGCCTTTTGTCGAACGCCGTCAAAATGTGCGGCTAATACGATTCGATTTGTAATGAGTCTGTCTGAAAGAGTCGGAATACCAACTGCATGTCCATTATACGTCAAACCGAGACAGGCTCTCAAGAGGCATGCGACTTACGTCGTAGAAATAGAGAGATTCTCAGTCGGAATTCCCTTCTAGTCGAGCCAAACAAATGCGTTATTTATTCCTGCATAGCACTCTATTTTCATAACGAAACTAGTTGAATACTCGTCCCACGACGGGTAAAATGAATTTCCGAAACAAAACAGTGCTGCGCCACTTTTACACCCCCTTACACAGATTTTTGTCTGTTTGTCAACTGTTTCACGAATGCGCATGCGCGAGTCGTTCATATGACCGATTACTAAATAAGTAATGTTGAAAACTCTTAAAGAGTCGTTTCAAGCTGGCCTAATGGTTATCGTACTTGACCCACTCCCTTT
>NC_136515.1:18171059-18196059 GCF_053919585.1 Euprymna scolopes
TTTTGTATTTAGAAAAGACAATAAATAAAAAAGATAAAAATGGTTTTGCGATAATTTTATAAAAATTCAAAGCAAACAAATAATTTAGTGAACTATTGATTAAATTCGCGAAGTTAAATCAATAAAAAAAATATCAAAATTACTTTAAGATTTCTAAGATTGTTCATCTTGGATTGAACAATGACAAAATATGACGATGGTAATAGTGATGCGTGCAACTTAAATTCCAGAGAAGACAAACGGCAGCGACAGCTAAATGGTAAACAGCTTTTGCGATAATGCAAAATTATTTCAAGCAGCGTAAGCAATGAGAAACAATCGCTTATAATGCATTTTTTTTAAAACATTTTCTACAGTTATTGATGAGGGGCTGCGTGAAAACTCCTGTTCCTATTCACAATGCCTCCCCACGAGGGAAGAGTTAGACACCAGGGTCGTGTTTTAACGTGGAGAAAAGGAACAAAAATTCAAAATTTTCTCAGTCGTGAAGGATTTCTCCTCCACTGACACAGAACAAGAAATATAAGTGCAGCATCTGAAAAACAGATACTACACCAAAATTCCTGTTGAATGCATAATAATAGTCTATACACCCATAAGATTAAACTTTTTTTCGCTCTGACATTTATATTAAAAGTCTACTTTTTCTGTAGGTATTTAATTGCTTCAACATGAAAGCAAAATGCGACACAAAGTCGTTTTTTAATGTGGAGGAAAACGAGCTTCCTAAAAAGGATCACCCTTTAAGTAGGTAAAATTGTTTTAGTATAGAAGGGCCTTCCCTCTATTGACCAAGGGACAAACTAACTCGTGTAGCATCCGAACAGACACCACACTGCGATCCCAGCCTCAAGGTCAGTTGCTTCCCTATAAAAACAAAATGTGGCACAAGGTCATTTTCATTGTGAGATAAAACCAGATCCCCAAAAAGGGGCACTCTGGCAGTAGGCAAAAATAAAAATTGCTTTACTATAGAAGGGCTTCCTGTTCATTGACTAACGACAAAATGAATTAAAGTGTAGCATCAGAAGATATGATATACTTAGCCCGAAGAAAAACGAACCATTTAATATACTCAGTCATTGATATGCGAACGACTATAATAAAGTTAACTAATTTGCATATTCTTTGGAAAAACGAGCGTTAATTAATTATTTATTCATTTTTTATGGTTTCTTATTAAACAATTGGTTTCATTTCATTATTACGCTGAATTCTTTTTATGCATAGTTTCTACATTCTGCATAATTGCGTAGAATTTAGAATGAAAACGTTCTAGCACACAGAAATATTTATATCAATATATATTTATATCTATATCTATGATGGACTCTCCAGTCGATTTCGATGTATGAGGTTCCGCCACAACAACTAAGTTGCTCGGAAATCAACATATATGATTTGTTTATAGTGGTGAAGGCTTTGTGTAGAACCAACCACTATTTTTGGTATTACTCCTAACCTTTGTCGGTGCAGATAACTACCACAGGACAGAGTATACAGTAGACCGAAGGTTTTTAGATCAGGGTTCCCTTCTCCAAGATGCATGTCTTTATGAGGACTGGGGTGCGTCTCTCCCAGTGAATTAATGCACATCAGACACCAACCAGGAAATTTCTATGACTCGGCACAATCACGTTGACACATCGGTTTTCGCCAGATCACCGAAGTTAAGCAACGTTGAGCCTGGTCGGTACCAGATGGGTGACAATTTTGGAAGGTTAGGCGCTGTATGTATCGATATCTCTATCTATCTATCTATCTACCTATCTATCTATCTATATATATATACATATATATATATATATACACACACATATGTATATATATATATATTATCCCATTCTCCTCCTGCTCATAAACATCATCATCATCAGTTTATTTTACATTTCACACGCCACTACATGTTGGACGGCTTTTACTGACTTCCATACAAACCCAGCTCTGACCAGGTCTTTTTTTTTTCTTTTTTTTTTTCGTCCATCGTTATTACCTCATCCTTTCTTTTTCCTTGAGCTTTTCCTACCTACTGACCCTGCTATTTCAACTGTTCTACATTCATTAACTGAATTGCTCTCATATTTTCTGTCACCGTCATATTTGGTTTAACGTCCATATGTTGAACATGCTACTATGTGGCAGACGGATTTCAGCAATTGACATCTAAACAAACCTATCTATGTCCAGGTCTTAATTTTTTCATCCTTCTTTTTCTTTAATCCATCATCATCATCATCATCATCATCATCATCATCATCATCATCATCATCATCATTTCTTTCCATCTTTTCTTTGCCACAAACTGAGCATGAGAATTTCCCTCGTTTGCGAGGATATTTCCCCCATTTCTCATATACACTTTATATATTGGAACGATAAAATTGTCGCCCCAGAAACGATGACATGATTCCATTTCCGTTTGATGAAAACTGGTTTTCTTCTTTTTTTTTTTTTTTTTTTTTTTTTTGTTGCTGACCATCTACTAGTCGACCAGTTGTGTACAAATCCCAACGGCGATAGAGGCCTTCTATCATGTCTGAAAGTGACACAACGAGCGAGATCAGAGATACTCCGCTGTACAACTCTTCATCGATCCGATAACAGGACCATTGCCAGCACTCTCAAAAGGCACCGCTGGATTGTCACGAATAACAGGGACGTGCCCAGGGTGATGTAAACAAAATTTCTGGCCATGGTTATGGTCTTTAGTGTGGTTTCAAGTCGGAGCCGCATCATGGCACCTAATATCTTCGAAATTGGCTTGAAAGTCAACACCAAAGTTTACGTGGATATGCTGAAGAGTGTGGTGATCCACTGATCCAAGGGGATCACCAAGCACTAGTTGTGACTCGGTGCAGCACACAAGTGCAAAGAGACCCAGGTTTAGCTTCAGTAGGAGTGTTACAACTTGTAACTCCGTTTGGTCATACGTCAAGAACATCACCAACATGACCTCTCATTACACCAAAGCCAGTTTGATCGCCACCATATGCTGAGCTCCTGCCACTGCTTGTGGAAAAGGCATACTCCCAGTTCCGGACCCTTGTCGAGGTGGTGATTTAGGCTGAAGGCGGCTACATTGAATAGATGTCAGCTCTACTACATAATCAAGTTACCTGAATTGATTTTTTCAATAAAAGTTTTAAAATAAAGCTGTAGTTTGTGTCTTTTGGTCGATAATTTTACTGTTCCACCCAATAGTCTTGGAAACATCACTTGTACTTTCCATAAAATTCTTCCACAACTTTAACGCAACAATTGTTTCACAAGCAATTATGAAATCATCAGCATACTTCTGGAAAACCAATACAAACCACAACCTTGCAATAATCAAAACAATCGAAGTCACATTTCCTTGCCATCTAGGTTATAATATTTATTTAATATCCTTTAATCGTGTAAATTAATTGCATTATAAGAATCCTAACAAAAAAATATTTATCCCTATTTTTCCCATATTCAGCATTCAACTGTGTACATCTACTGACATAAAATCTCATCCATTTTTCAATGTGACCAAACCAACAAAGTCTCCTGTTCTGTACACATCCCCCTATAATGAAATGCAAGCATGTCTTTAAGACTTTTATTACACATTATTCGTATCAGTTCACTCGATGCAACACATATTCTTAACTCTCACTGGTCAGTTTTCATTTCTATACAGTTTCATACAGTGCTCGCATGCCTGGTAGAACCATATATTGGTCGACAATGGTAATGCTTTGCTAGTTCCCTGAACTTATATCATCCATTTCTTATCCTTGCTATAAAGCTTCTGTAAAATAAGGAAGACACAGTCCTACGATTCATTGCTAAGTTTCACACAAAAAGCAAATGCCTTCCTAAGTACTTCCTGTGTCAAGTGCAGATAACACCCTAAGTACTTCCTGTATCAAGTGCAGATAACTTCCTAGGTACTTTTTGTATCAAGGGCAGATAACTCACTAAGTACTTCCTGTATCAAAGACAGATAACTTCCCAGGTACTTCCTATATTAAGAGCATATAACTCTCTGGATACTTCATAGGGGCAGGGTAGATAAATCTGCTGGTACTTCCCGTATTAAGTGTAGATAGCTGCCTGGGTATTTCGTGTATCAAGTGCAGATAACACCCTAGGTACTTCCTGTATCACTGGCAGATAAATCTCCAGGGTTTCCTATATCAAGGGCAGATAACTCATCAGGTACTTCCTGTGTCAGGTAACTTCCAGAGTACTTCCTGTATCAAGGGATAAATCCTCAGGTACTTCTTGCATTGGGGGCAAATAACTCCTTGGGTACTTCCTGTATCGGGGGCAGGTAACTCCTTGGGCACTCACTGTATCAGGCGCAGATAACTCCATAGGTACTTTCATATATCAGGGGAAGATAACTCCCTGAGTACTTTCTTTATCAAGAGCTGATTACCTTCCACATACTATTTGCATCAGGGGAAGATAACTCTTTTACTTTTACAACTAGTTCCAGCTGCTCTCTGTGCTTCAGTTCGATTATTGATCCAAAATAAAAGAACCGCTCCCCTTCAAAAACTTTAATAAATAAACAAATAAATAAAGATTTAAAGGAAGCTAAAGTATATCTTACTGAAAACCGGTACAGTACTCAACCTTGCAATAACCAAAATAATCACAGTCGTATACTGTTGCATTTTGGGTTTTAATAGTAATTTACTATTTTGCTTTTTTTCCAATGAGTCTGGAGTAACCTTATTACAGTTTATAATTGCATTAAAGCAATTTCCCCGCCCTCCTCCAAAAAAATATTTTATTGAAAGTTGAAAATAGATTATTGATGATAACAAAATACACTCTAAGAATTTTTTTTTTTAAATCAAGAAAATAAAAGAGTTACCATAATTTAAATTCCGATACAGACTGCGCAAAATATGGCATTTAAATAAAAAAAAACACGATGATTATTGACGTTTGTAATTCATCGAAGGATTTCTTTACTATTGATCAATAAAGAACGATTTACAAAATGTGGTTAGTTGTAATTTGAGTTTAATCAGCATCTATTGAAAACGTGATTATTTGTAAGAGATATTCATAGAATTGAATAGCAGAAAAATAAATCAGAAAGGAAAACAGTTATATTTTATACTAGCAGGCCGCCTGACGTTGCCCGATCGTAAAATAAATATTATATCCATCTATTAATAGGATTGCACGTGTGTTTGTATTATTATCATTTATCAGACTACTATTCTCATCTTGAGTGTGATTTTCATAACGTTTCAGTCGATGTAACCTCCGACCTTCTTCGGGTGTGTCTTGCCGAACTTGGAAATGTTTCTGTCAAACTCGGGAATTTGAACGGAATTTTGACCAGAATCCTTTATTCACGTTACAGGGGGTAGCGTGCTCTTGTTTCGTAAGCCATAACTGGATAAATGTCCTAAATAATTCGCAAATGTATTTTTTCGGTCGCCTACACTTAGGATTGAACCTTCAACCTCCAGGAGAATATCACTTTTACAATTGATTTTTCCCAATACTCTAACTACTGCGCCACGGAGGCTACATCGACTGAAACGTTGTGAAAATCACACTCAAGATGGGAACAGTAGTCCGATAAATAATAATAATACAATTAATCAATCCTCATCTCAAAAATTCAGAAAACGTGCGTGTTATTTATTTTGCGTTTCACGCTTACATCCGAGTGACTGTCATTTAATTGTTATGAACTTCCATTTATATATAATTTATAATAAATTATTTCACCAAGAATTCTTCATACGTATGGTTTTGGTTTCGATTATAGCTGATGGCACCCAAATCATTTATTTTTTTATATATAATTTTACTAAGAACTCTTCATAAGTTTTGGTTTCGGTTTTGATTATATCTGATTGCACTTAAGTCATTTATTTTCTTTTATAAATAATTTTACCAAGAATTCTTTATAAGTTTCGGTTTCAGTTTCGATTATAGCTGATGACACTCCAGTAATCTATTTTATTTTCCTAAATAATTTTATTAAAAATTCTTCATAAGTTTTTTATTTCAGCTTCGATTATAGCTGAAGGAACTGAAGTTATATATATATATATATATATATATATATATATATATATATATATATATATATATATATATATATATATAAGTTTTGTTTTCAGCTTCAATTCAAGCTGATGTACCCAAGTCATATGGATGTATATTTCTATGCTTTGATTTCGATTTCATGACGATAGACTCTAAGGTTTTCTTTGAGCTTAGGGGACAACCTAAAGTCCTTAACCTTAGGGAATAGTACTGAGACTAAAGCCGCTTTCAGGACTGCCAGCAACCACTGTAAAAAAGTAAAAAAGAAGGCAAGAGAGCTGTATGCTCACTCCGTCAAGTCCAAAGTAGCTGAGCAGCGGCTTGGTTCCCACCAGATTTGGCAAATAACAAACCGAATCCTGAACAGAAGCGTGTGTTCTATCCGAACTCTCATCAATAGACCTGAGGTCATCTCGTCAGCATTAGACAAAGCCAAACTTTTTGTCAAAAACTTTGCAGCTAATTCTACCCTTTGCGACCAAGGCAGCCAACCTCCAATATTTCCTCCTGTATCAGAAAACATGCTATGTGATATACAAATACCTGTATGTGATGTTGCCAAGCTAATAAAAACCCTTGACACCAGTAAAGCAACCGGCCCTGACAGTATTCCAATTATAGTACTCAAAAGACTTCAACCAGAACTAGCGTCAATCCTTACAAAACTGTTTAAATGTTGTCTTAAGGAGATTAGTTTCCCATCTCCCTGGAAAATCTCACCAGTATGCCCCATACTTAAGAATTCAGGTGATCGCTCATCTCCCTCTCAGTACAGGCCAATAAGTCTCCTGTGCGTCATGAGTAAGTTGCTGGAATCTGTGTTAAATACAGAAGTAATCAAACATCTCAACAAAAATAACCTTCTTAGTGACACGCAATATGGTTTCCATTCTGTTAGATCTACAGCAGATGTGCTTACAGTTATATCTCATAGGAGGCTACCTTTCTCGGACAATTGCTCTTGACATATCAAAGGCCTTTGATAGAGTATGGCATAAAGGTTTACTTCACAAGATCTCCAGCTACAATATAGCTGGAAATGTCTTCTCAATTATTAAATCATTTCTCTCTGATAAGTTCATAAGAGTAGTTGTTGATGGGCAGAAATCAGAACCTCACAGTATTAATGCTGGAGTCCCTCAGGGGGGTCCATCCTGGGCCCAACTCTCTTCCTGATCTACATTAATTATCTTCCAAATCACATCCTTACATTATTCGTAGACATTTATGCTGATGACACTACTATCTATGGTAGCACATCTAAGACCGTAAACGACCAAGTTCTCCCTGATTCTCTCTCCTCTGATTCTGAGCAAGTGGTTCAATGAGGAAAGAGGTGGCTTGTTACTTTTAATGCATCTAAGACCAAGCTTTTATCTTTACATCATCAACGCTCTGATCCCCATCTGGCATCAATTGAAATGAATGGCTCTCGTCTTGGGGAGGCCTCATGTTTTGACAAGCTTCTGATCTTAAATGGAACACATACATTAAATCCATTGCCAAGGCCGCTGGAAAAATGGTGAGATCCTTCTATCGATCCAGTAGATATCTCACTCGTGATGCAATTCTCTATCTATATAAGAGCCAGGTACGTCCAAGGATGGAGTACTGTTGCCATATCTGCGCAGGAGCTGCTAGAAAAGACTTATCCTGCCTTGATAGGGTTCAAAATAGACTTCATAGCCTCGTAGCGGATTGCCTTTTCTCTTCCATGCAACCTCTTTCTCATAGAAGAGATGTTGCGAGTTTGTCTCTGATGTATCGTTATTTTCATCGCAAGTGCTTGGCTGAGATTCAATGTATGCCCCCCCCTCGCCAGACTTTCACAGAAAACACCGGTCTAGCAGAACACACTATCACTAATTTCCCCCACTCTTTATCTGTGCCTAAACCTAAACGTAGATTTCATGAACAAAGTTTTTTCTTAGAACTGTACGACTATGGAATTATCTTCTGTTTTCCTGCTTTCCAGCTGACTACAATATGGTTGTCTTCAAGTCTAATGTAAACAAGTTATTGATGAACCGTTTCACATGAGTTAACAAATTTACCGAATTTTAATTATTTACAATTACTATATTGTCCAATTTCTACTTTACACGCTATAACCCTTATCCTCGAGTGGCCTCTTGGCCCTGATAAGTTGTGATGCCTATGTAAAAAAAAAAAAAAAAAAAAGCCTGTACTGTAAGGTGAGTGAGGAACTGTGTTAAATACCATGACAACGTCTTTCTTTCTGATCTTCACTGAGCACGCTGGGGACAAACTTTGTGCAAATTTAAATCGGAATAATGGAATTGTTCTATAAATATATACTTCTATATTTATATCTCTGCACTTTCGAATGTATATAACAATTCATATGAGCATGTAGCCTTCATGAGATGGATATATATATATATATATATATATATTATTTACTATACCTACAGACAATAGTGTTTCAGCCTTTCGGGAATCTTCAGTGCAGATTCGGACCCGGCAAGACAAGTCATCTATGGCTGGATTAGCAAGGACCGTATCCATTCGGCTACAGTTTTGAAATTAAGCATTTTATTTTTAAATGTAATTTTACAACATGTTTTTTTACATTCATTCACTATATATATATATATATATATATATATATATATATATATATATATATATATATATATACTAGCAAAAGTATCCGTCGTTGACTGGGTTCAAAAAACAGCCTACAGAAAATGGACTCTGATTTATGAAAGTATGATAGGTTATGAAAAGTTAGGGTTGTAAAGAGATAGCTTCGAATTTGGTGGTATCAAAACTAAAGCAAAATATGATGAAAGTAACAATAAAATAGATAAACCCCATAATTTATTATACCATACCTGTTCACACTGAAACACTAATCACAATATTCTGTGGATCTATATTAAAAAATCTTGTTAAACTTTGTGACATATTTCCATTCTATGGAGGTCAGGTGCGAACGGACACCCCATAATTTTATTATACCATATTTATTCAAACTGAAACGAAGATGGATATGAAAGTCTTTATTAAAGTTTGTGCCTATTTACATTCTATGGAGGCCAGGTGCGAATGCAGACCCCACAATTTTATTATACCATCCCTATTTAAGTTAAAACATACTTATCAAAGTATTCTTATGTACATCTATATCAAAAACACTTGTAAACGTTTTTTTTTTTTTTTTTTTTTTTTTTCCATACTATGTGGACCAGGCGCTACACAGACCCCACAATTTTAATAAATCATCATTATGCCAGATCAAACATACCCATTTCTGTGTCTCGATACATCTTCTATCATTATATGTGATCAGTTATCTATAATAGTCAACCATATAGGAGCCTATTCGTGACCAGACACACACACAGACGTTCAGCTTTATATTATAGATATAAGAGCAAATAGTTAATAAAACATGCTAAAAAACTCTTTGAAAAAAAGTTAAAAACATATTTAATCTGAAAAGGAAACACTAAATAAGTGGATAGTCATTAATCCGCGGTGTTTCGAAGAAATACTTTTCTTCTCATCAGAGGGTAGGAATTAGACAAAATGCGGGATCGGATTTTGCATGCAAAAGTATTTGATGAAACTGCAAGTAAGTCAAAGATCTTACTTGATAACAAAAAGTGAAGCATAGGGAATATGGTGAAGAAAAGGGTGATTTCACGTGAATGGATAGTCTAGTGAAAGGTAAAGTATCCAATGACGTTAAAATCCAAAATATTAATTCTTTAATATTTATATTATACTTTAGTTTTACCATCTTGGACCATTTTGGTAAATTTAATTGTAATTTTTATTTTATTCTATTTTATATATATATATATATATATATATATATATATATATATATATATATATATATATATAAAATAGAATAAAATAAAAATTACAATTAAATTTACCAAAATTTTGGTAAATTTAATTGTAATTTTTATTTTATTCTATTTTATATATATATATATATATATATATATATATATATATATATATATATATATTCCAAACTTCATGATGTTGACCATCTTATAATTTATTCCTTTAATTCAGTTGACATGTACAATTCTTGACACTATCTGTTTCGTAGCACAAAATCAATCACTTAATTATTATATCAATTAGTGAATCTATTTTAGATATAAGATGGTCAACATCATGGATTTTGGAATATAGACTTTTGTCATTCATTCAGTATATTGCTCTGTAATTCATTGAGCTTCTTAAATAAGGATTGGTATATATTATAATGAAATACATTAGATTTCCACAGAAATATACATTTGCTCTGAAGGTTTTTTTTATTCATTTATATATAGATTTTATATTTTATATATGCACACGGAGGTTGTTTCAAAAGTAAAACTACTATTGTTTTGTTTTTTGTGTTCTGAAGAGTTACGAAAATGGAAGTTGTACCATTAAAACAAGCAACCTTTCCAGAATTAATTTCTTACATAGTCCCCACCATTCTCCATGAACGTCTGCTAGGAATTGTAGCTTCCAAATAATGCAGTTGAAATTACCTGAAAATTACTGAATTATTAAACAAAACAACTTTAATTGTGTTAGCAAGTGAAAAATTGCCGCTATCTTGTTTAAATTAGAAAGGAAAATTACCTCCCTATTGAACTCTTCTGTGTCCTGATCGTTTTCATCAAATTCTATTTTTTTCTTTAATAAATAATTTTCTACCTTATCGATTTTCGTAATTTTTGGATATAATCATATTAAAAATACGAGGAATACGTAGATATCATTGTTTTCATGCGAAATTCAGTTTTACGATTTCCGAAATTTCGTTTAATTAGTGTAGAAGCGCCCAGTTCGCTCACTGTCGACAGAAATGTATATTCCTGTACAGTTCTATGAAGTCAACCTTTCCTGATTTTGTCCTCCCATTCTTTCACAAGCAGTTACTTTATTACTAATCGCTTAACTGACACGGCATAATCGTGCTGACACACTGATTCCCATTAAATCAATGAACGTCTGCTAGGAATTCATTGATGCATCTCTGCTTCTGACGGATGTCCATGACAAAAATTGCTTAAGTATAAAAATTAAAAACATTATAAATATATATATACGAGATTTTTTTTTATATACATTACTAGTGTAGTTTAATTGGGTTTTATCTTCTTTGATCAGTTTTATATGATTTAAAACATCAGGTTATCCAACAATATTGGTTGGTCTGACCTGGCAGGACCGTGTCACCAACATCGATGTCCTAGCCAAGGCACGGATTCCCAGCATGATCAGATGTTTCTGCTGGCTGGGACATGTAAGCCGCATGGATGATGGATGAATCCATAAAGACCTTTTGTTTGGGGAGCTTGCCTCTGGCACAAGACCTACCGGCCGATCGGCCCTGTGCTAGAAGGATGTCTGCAACCGTGACCTGAGGGCCGGCGGTTTCAGCCCCTCGAAGCTTGAGATTGCTGCCTCAGACCGTGAGGGCTGGCGGACCACCATCCAGTGTATGGCTAAGACATCCAAGAGGAGGAGGACCACACGTTGGCGGGAGAAGTGGGCCCGTAGAAAGGAGAGGACAGATCAAGCTTCGACCCCGGCACATGAAGAGAGAAAGAAAAGCTACATCTGTAGTAACTGTGGCAGGTCCTGTGGCTCCCGCATTGGCATGCCACAACACAAGCTGCACCCCCCCCCGACTGAATGAGGACGTGGAATTTCATGATCTCTCGAGATCGACGGAGCCAACAATATATATATATATATATATATATATATATATGTATAATATATATATATATATGTATAATATATATATATATATATATATATATATATATATATATATATATATATATATAGCTAGTATACATAAGAGATAACACATTGAATCATCTGATGATTAAAACGTCTATAAAATTATGCATGAATACATTTGCCATCGTGTTTATCGATAAGCGTTCGGAAATTTTCTTGCATGTCCGTTGCATCACGAAATATTCAAACGATTCACTTATTGCAAGCTGTCGAGACGGGGGGGGGACGCAGGGGAGAAATGGTGGGATCCGTCAGCCGCTACTTTCGGAAAACGTTGAATAGAATTGTGAACCAACCAAGATAGATTAAAACTGACTTCATCTAATAAATTCAAACTCACTTATATTAGAACAATTTCAGAGGCGTATATATATATATATATATATATATATATATATATATATATATATATATATATATATATATATATATACTAGCATTTCAGCCCAGCATTGCCAGGGTGTTTGGAGATGTATGCTGAGCAAAAAAAAACAAAAAAAAAAAACGATCAATTGTTTAAACTTTGACCCCTTTTATGACCTCTTAAAATTTATTGTTTTAGGCTCAAATCAAGTTGTTAAGATAGATCCATGTCCAAAGGAACCTATATCTAAAATTTCAAGTGTGTATACCCAAAATTGTTGGAGGAGTTTGATAGAGTTCTTAAAAGTCAAATCGTTTAACTTTGGCCCCTTAGCTGCTAAATTTCTGGTCGAAACCCGACTACCTCGATTTTTCCATATCTCAGTAGCCTGTATATCAAATTTCGAATCTGTAGACTAAAAACTGACAGAGTTATTGCGTAGGGAAATGTACACAGACACACAGACAAACAGAGACATAGACACAGACACGTTCACTTATATATATATATATATATATATATATATATATATATATATATATATATATATATATAAGTGAAATTGTGTGTGTGTCTGTGTGTGTAAATTTCCCTACTGTTAATTTTCGGTCCACATACTCGAGATTTGACATAAGGGGTATTGAGATTTGGAGAAATCTTTTTAATTGCTTTTCGGCCAGAAATTTGGTTGTCAAGGGGTCAAAGTTCAACGATTTGACCTTTGACATCTCTACCAAACTTCTCCACCAATTTAGGGTGTAAATACTTGAAATTTTAGATGTAGGTTATTTGTTCATGCGGCAAACATTTTAATTTGATTTGAGACCAAAACAATGAATGCTAAGAAGTCAAAATTGGGGTAAAAGATAAAAGAAAAAACTGACCTCTGTGATTTCTACCAAATTACTCAGCCAATTTCTGGTCTACACATTTAAAATTTTACATAAAGTGTATTCAGACATAGGGTAAGCTTTTTAATCGGTTTTTGGCCGAAAATGGTGCTGTCAAGATATCAAAGTTAAAAAGATTTGACCTTTGCGGTCTTTAGCTAACTATTCAGAAAATTTTTGTCTAAACATTTGAAATTTTGCATAAAGAGTATCCAGACATGCAGCAAACCTTTAAATCAGTTTTAGGAAAAAATCTGGCTGCCAAAAGGTCAAAGTTTACAAAGTTGACCTTTACAAACTCTACCAAACTACTCTGCAAGTTTGGGTCTAAACATATGAAATTTTAGATGTAGGTTACCTGGACATGAGTTAAACGTTTTAATACAGTATGCACATAAAGTTATGAACAGTAAATAGGGTCCGAGCAAAGCCGGGCTGAACTACTAGTATATATATATATATATATATATATATATATATATATATATATATATATATATATATATAGTCGAATGGTCTACCACTAAGCTATATGCCCTGATGTCAATAATTCTGTTTTTTAAGAAATGATTAACTAAGATTTTATTATCTTCTATGCCGGTGTAACGTAAAATATTCGCCTGTAAAAATTCTTTTTTATCTATAAGAAAGATTATTTTTATGATCGGATTATTTTTTTTCGATTTTCTATACTTATCAGATGAATTTCTGTACAAAACATATCTAAGAACACTGCCAGAAATGTAAATTAGCTTTGTATGAAATTTTCAAGAGATAGGCTCAGCCAATTTTGGGTCTAAATATTTGAAAATTTACATAAAGGATATTCAGACATGCAGCAAACATTTAACAAATATATATATATATATATATATATATAACATTTAACAAATATATATATATATATATATATATATATATATATATATATATATATATATATATATATATATATTTAACAAAAAACAAGACTTCAAGACTTCAAAGAATGGATTAATAGCAACAAAAAGTGTATTTCATTGTTAGCTACAATTGTTTCGAGACCATTTGGACAAATTCAAACAATATGTCGTTTGAAAATTTTCACAAGAACAGTCTTTCTTCAGACTTTTTAAATAAAAAACACTTTAACAATGAAACATATATATATATATATATATATATATATATATATATATATATATATTCATCTTTTTCTATAATCTAAATTTATATCCATATACACATACACATGTGGATACACAATGTGCGATTTGGAAACCATTTCCCGCCTTACTTTTATTTAATGTTTACCAGAGAATTTTATTAAATTGTTTGCTGCATATATTGCAAAGACTTTTTGTTTCCATTTCATTTTTGGTTCAGATTTTTTTTTTTTTTTCGAAATTCCAAATATAGGAAATTATCTAAGCATGAATATATTTTTTTTTAGAATTTCGTATCTCGACCATATTTAGAGATTTTACGCGAACGACGCATTAATTCACCGCAATGTTTATTAGTTCACTGCGCCCTCGTTTTGAAGATTTTTTTTTTCCGTGTGATCACCAGTTTCGCATTGATGCACTTTTGTGGCGCTTGCAAGCATTTGGTGCAGAAGAAGTACAGTTATGGAAATATAATAAGCAGTTTACGTGCAAAAAAAAAAATGGATGAAGATGGATGAAAATTATATGCGGCTGTGCATGGGCGTCCGGAGCGCAATTTGTGACACGCGAGTAACTTCAAGTGTAACGCCTCCTATTTTTTTACTCCAAAAGTTGAAGAGCTATGAAGACGGAAGTGGTGCTTTTAAAACGAGCGACCTTTTTATTCTCCAGAATGTATATTTCTATATAATCACCACCATTCTTAATGCAATTTAGCCAGTGATGAACGATGGGTGTGCATGGGCGTTTGGAGCGGGCATTGTCATACGAGAGTCGTTTCAAAGTAAACCCTTTTATTTTTATTTTACACAAAAAGTTGAAGAGCTACGAAAACGGGATTAATACCATTAAAATGAGCAACCTTTTTATTATTCCATATTTTATAATCAGTTACACATAAAGTTTACATATCTACTTTCTTTGTTTCGAAGTTTTTTTTTATTTATTTATACATTTTACATTTTATATATACGTACGAAGGTTGTTTCAAAAGTAAAACCTTCTAATGTTTTTTTTTTCTTTTGTTTTTTTTTGCTCAGAAAGTTGAAGAGTTGCGAAAATGGGAGTGGTACGATTAAAAGAATCAACTTTTCCAGAATTAATTTTTTTGCATAGTCACCACCATTCTCAATGGACTTTTACTGGGGATTCATTGACGCACCTTTGCTTCTGACGGACGTCCATGACAGAAGTTGCTTTCATTGTAAATATCTGCAAGAGAGATTAAGCTTTCAGGTCATGAATGCATAAGTTCAGTCATCATAACAATGCCATTTGAAATCCCAGCTGATCCATCTGGAAGAAAAAATAGACGGCATTATTTTTGGAAAATCCCTCATATATATATATATATATATATATATATATATATATATATATATATATATATATATATATATATATGAGGGGGTTTCCAGTCATTTTTAATCATTTTGATATATATATATATATATATATATATATATATATATATATATATATTATATATATATAAATATATAATTATAAAACTCAAATGACCTTGTAACAGTATATGTAACCCACTTTCCGGTTTACGACATCCGATTGCGCATGACCTGTGCACTGAAATATTAATGTTATTATTTCGAAATTATTATTTAACGTTGGAAGAGTGGGGTTTAAAATAACTTAAACGTAATACAGAAATGAACGATGTAAAAAATAAAGCAGATACATCAAAATTTGAATTTAACTATAATAAGTATTATGGTATCTGTTCAGTGCACATTTACCTATAAGTATGGCCAACCACTTATAATTCAGTAACTGTAAAAAAAATTTTCAAAAATAATCAATTATAATAAACAGAACGACTCATAGAAATCTATCTATATTCTTTTTTCATTTTAATATACTTTTATAGAAATGTTTCTGTTATATTAAAAAAAATACTATTTTCTTTACGTCACAAGTATCACGCTCATACATGAAGTCAATAGCTAATATAAAATACTGACCCAACGGGTCACGGGTAGACTAGTATATATATATATATATATATATATATATATATATATATATATATATATTCTTAGAAGTTTTTTCACCTGGAAAACTATATATAAGATATAATAAAAAGCATTGAATCCCTGGAGGAGAATAGGCCATCCACAAATTTGTAGATGCTTTTGTAGTGAGGAGTTCTTTTGCAAGGTGAGGTCCCTGCCCCCAGGTTACAACCTTCCCAGAAGGTACATACAGTGCCTAGCCTTCCTAAACATGTTGCTTAACATCGGTGATCTGGCGAGGACCGGTGTGCCAACGTAATTGTGCCGTGCGCCCTAGAAAACTGTATAAGATAAACTTCTTAAAGGATTTAAATATTTAATTCTTAGTTGGAAAATTATTTTGTCAGTAAATTATGTAATCGCTGAATTAACTTGCGTTCTCGAATAACCAATATGTCTAAGTTTATAAGGATCATCAGTTGTTTGCCATGACACACAACACTGTTTCGGGGAATTAATAACAAAACCGTATATTAAATAATGACTCCCCAACTGTGTTGATCAAACACAACCCCCCCTTAAACAAAAGTACAAAAACTGTTCCAGATATTAGATCTAGTTTTTTTTGCTCTATATTAATTAGACACACCCATACACACACTCACGCACACACACACACATACACACACACACACACACACACACACACACATATATATATATATATATATATATATATATATATATATATATACGAGCAAACAGTTAATAAAACATGTTAAAAAAACACTTTGAAATGAGTTAAAAACATATTAAATCTGAAAAGGAAACACTAGATAAGTGGATAGTCCTTAATCCGGGGAGTTTCGAATAAATAACTTCCTTCTCATCAGAGGGTAGGAATTAGCAAAATGCGGGATCGGATTTTGCATGCAAAAGTATTTGATGAAACAACAAGTAAGTCAAAGATCTTACTTGATAACAAAAAAAGTGAAGCAGATGGAATATGGTGAAGAAAAAGGTGATTACACATGAATGGATAGTCTGGTGGAAGATAAATAATCCAGTGACGGTAAAATCAAAATATTATATATATATATATATATATATATATATATATATATATATATATATATATATATATATATATACAGAGAGTCAGAGAGAAAAGGATTTTTGGAAGTTTTTTTAACCTTGAAAACTATATAAAATTTGTGTTGCATTTTCTCGTTCTTCGTTGGAAAATTATTTTTTCAGTAAGTTATTTAATCTCCTGCCATCGCTGAATCAACTTGCTTTCTCGAATTCACAATGGTCCTAAGTTTTCGGGGATCATCAGTTGATTACCATGAGACAGTGTTTCGAAGATTTAAGAACAAAACCGTATAGTAAATCATGGCTCACAGCAGTGTTGGTCAAGCACCGTCTCCCTTAAACAAACGAGCAAAAAATGTTCCGGATATGGAGTCTATATATTTTTTTTTGTTTATTTTTTGTTTAAGTATTATTTATTTACAAATCTGCCGTAGTTCGAATGCCTCCATTATAATACTTAAACCTGCTTTGTAATCAAAATATTATTTATATATTTTCATTCTTATTAACTCATAATCTCTTTATAGTTACTAGATATCTTTTAAAAATATTTTAAAAATTGAAAATATAATAAATATACATACGAGATTCTTTTTAGACATTACTGATGTAGTTTTGGAATTTCTCTATTTACCTACTTTGATTAGTTTTATATGATTTAAAAGCATCAGGTATCCAACATATATAAATCTCAGCACCCTGTATATCAAACTTCGAGTCTGTAGACTTAAAATTGACAAAGTTATTGCGTAGTGAAATGCACACACACACACACTCACACACACATACACAGATACACAGACATGTTCACTTTCATCGATATATCGATATAACTAGCATGGGTGCTCGGCGCTGCCCGGGTATTTGGAGGTGTATGTTGAGCAAAAAAAAGGGGGGGAGCGGTCAATTTTTTAAAACTTTGACCCCTATTATTACCCCTTAATATATATTGTTTTGAGCTTCAAAACAGCCTACAGAAAATGGACTCTGATTTATGAAAGTATGATAGGCTATGAAAAAGAAAGGATTGTAAATTTGGGTTGAATTTGGGGGTATCAAAACCAAAGCAAAATATGATGAAAGTAACAATAAAATAGATAAACTCCATAATTTATTATACCATACCTGTTCACATTGAAACACTTATCACAATATTCTGTGGATCTATATTAAAAAACCTTGTTAAACTTTGTGACATATTTCCATTCTATGGAGGTCATTTGCTAACGATCACCCCATAATTTTATTATGCCATATTTATTCAAACTGAAACATAATTATCAAAGTATACTTACGCAGATAGATATGAAAAGTCTTTATTAAAGTTTGTGCCTATTTCCATTCTATGGAGGCCAGGCGCGAACGAAGACCCCACAATTTTATCATACAATCCCTATTTAAGTTAAAACATACTTATCAAAGAATTCTTATGTACATCTATATCAAAAACATTTGTAAACGTTTTTTTTTTTCATACTTTGTGGACCAGGCCCGTACGCAGCTCCCACAATTTTAATGAACCACCGTTCTGACAGACAAAACATGCCCATACCTGTGTCCCGATAGATCTTCTATCATTATATGTAATCAGTTTTTTAAAATAGTCAACCATATAGGAGCCTATTTGTGACCACACACACACACACACACACACACACACACACACACACACAGAGCTTTATATATATATATATATATATATATTCGCGCATATTTTATTGAAGAGGATCTTCGTTCTTCTTTTTATGATCTTTCTTTCGAACTTTTCTTGTTTTCGTACAAGTATTTTTGTTGTGGGATCCAAAGTTCTTATAAAGTCCCCTAGTTTACCGAACGTTTTCGGTCACGATTGACCATCGTCAGGGTTGTTCTTCCTGTGCATCCTACTTATTGATTGATTTGTTCTCTGTCGTTTTACTGTTTTTATTGGTAATTTACTATGTGTAGTTTCGCCTAATTTGAATTTTTTTCCTTCCTCTTCACCTTTATCCTGTTAGAATAGGCGGAGAATATATATATATATATATATATATATATATATATATATATATATATGTATATATATGTATATATATATTTATACATATATATACATATATATATACATATATATATATATGATGATTGCAACGTCTTGTCAGACGAGTGCCACACCCTCAGACATTTAAAATCCATGAGCCCAAATGCCTGAGGGAGTATCTATACAAAGATGTTACAGAGTCTTATCTTTGTACGACAGCTAAGTCTCTCTCTCGGTTAAAAATGTTGAGATCCAGCAACAAGCAAGAGCAAGATAGCCAGCTACAAAATAAACTGCAGACCAGCTTAATGCGGGTACTGGTCTCCCGCTTTGTTTTTTAAATCAGAGATTTGCTTCTCCTAGAAAGGTTGCCTTCACCACGGCTTACGGGAGCCCTCTCCACCCCAATACACATACACACACACACACACACACAAATATACACTGTGCTAGTTGGCCGTTGATCCAGAAAAAGAGTTCATTCACCCTTTGGAAGGTCTTGTTTTTAATCCTTCAGGGAGACTAGCCACCCTCCTCACCAAACAAGTCTGGTGGGGGAACTAGTTTAGTCGCCGGTGACCCCACCATGAGGCAGGTAGTACTGGGTTACATGGTACCAGTAGCATATGACATGACCTGATATATTAGGTTTGTGCAAAAACCATGTCGTTTTTTTTGGCAGTCAAGACGAAACGTTTTTAGATCCTCAGCATTTGAATACACGTTGACTTGCCTTGGTCTATAGGATTGTACTCTACCTATACCTACATCCTCTCTTGTTTGAATTTAGAAATTGTCATTTGAATACACGTTGACTTACCTTGGTCTATAGGATTGTCATCTACCTATACCTACATCCCCTCTTGTTTGGACTTAGAAATTGTCATTTGAATACACGTTGACTTGCCTTGGTCTATAGGATTGTCATCTACCTATACCTACATCCCCTCTTGTTTGGACTTAGAAATTGTCATTTGAGTACACGTTGACTTGCCTTGGTCTATAGGATTGTCATCTACCTATACCTACATCCTCTCTTGTTTGGACTTAGAAATTGTCATTTGAATACACGTTGACTTGCCTTGGTCTATAGGATTGCCATCTACCTATACCTACATCCCCTCTTGTTTGGACTTTGAAATTTTCATTTGAATACATTGTTTGCTGTATTATCAAGAAAAAGGATTAAAAAATTATTTGAAAAGTTGCTTTTTAACGTAAAATTAAAGTCACGCATTGGATTAGTAATTAAACAAACTTAACAATTATAAAACCCCGCGGTATTTACCTCCCACCACCACCCTTTTTAATTGCCCATGTACAAATGTAAAATAATATTTATCTTCCGAAAAATAAAATACGTTCACTTTTGGACCAGTTTTATGAATCCCGCGTCAATTTCTTTGAGAATCGAAACAGAAAATCACGATCGTGCGTAACAGTCAGCACTGTGGCTCTATGAGCATAGGACTACACCCGTGACGTCACCAGATCACGTGATATTTAGTGACACGACCTGCTATATTTATGTCGGTCGTGGTACTATGCTGCAGAAGTTCATCGCCATCGGTGGACAGGTAGATACGAATGGAGTTGGGCGTCGGAGTGAATGGATCAATGGATATCACATATGATAGATGAATATGAACGTGAGACTGGCATAAAAAGGTACACCCCCACCCTCCGCACACACCCCGACCGGTCCCGCCTAAAACGATGCCATTTATGGATATTTCGCCGTTTTCTTTTGGAAGAAAAGAGGAAAGTCAGCCTCCTTCGAGAAATGAACCTATTTAAAGATTTGCTGCGTGTCTTGCATTCTCCTGCAGTTGGTGCCATAGATGCGCAGAAGGTTATCGAGTGCAGAAAAGCTCAAGGGTGTAGAGTTAGACGTTGTTACCAACACACACGCACACGTGCACACACACACACACCCACACACACACACACACACACACACACACACACAGACACATAGAGTCTTGAAAGTTTTTTTTAACCTTTAAAACTATATAAAAAAAAAACTTATTTAAATCTTATATTTTCTATCATTCGTTGGAAAACTATTCAGTTATTTAATCACCTGCAATCAATGCCTCAACTTGCTCTAACGTTAATTTAAGGAATCATCAGTTGTTTACCATGAGACACTGTTTCGGAGATTTAAAAACAAAATCGTATGTTAAATCATGGCTCCCCAGCAGTGTAGATCAAACACTACTTCCCTTAATCACAAGAACCAAAAATGTTCCACATAATGGATCTAGTTACCTATTCATGATTAATTTAGCTAACCTATTCATGCTCTAAGAAATCTCTTCTTTTCCTTATTCCTTGTATATATATATATATATATATATATATATATATATATATATATATATATATATATATGTATATATATATACATATATATATATATATATATTTATATATATATATATGTATATATATATATACATATATATATATATATATATATGTATATATATATATACATATATATATATATATATATGTATATATGTATATATATATACATATATATATATATATATATATATATATATATATATATGCATATATGTAAGTGCATATATATATTTAAGTGCATATACAGGGTGACCAAAAAAAACAGAGGACATTCAATTGTTTTTCCTAGCATTTTACAGTCAACGGAGGAAAAAAAGGCCAAAAACCGTAGTGTTTTGATGTGATGTTTCGAATACAATAAACTAGTTATGACCAAAGTTTCATTTCATTCGGACAAAACACTAAGAACGGGGCCTAATTAGAGTTTGGGCCCGTATTTTTAGGTCACCCTGTATATATATATATATATATATGTAAGTGCATACACACACATATATACATATATACATATATATAGAGAGAGAAAATAAAAAGAAACAAACCGTATTATGTGTTCATCAACGTTTCGTTGATGAACACATAATACGGTTTGTTCCTTTTTATTTTCTCTATTTTGTCGGAATACTATTTCCATCATTTTCATCACATATATATGTGTGTGTAAGTGCATATAAATAAGTGCATATGTATATATGTAAGTGCATATATATGTGCATATATATATACATATATATGTAAGTACACATATATGTGTGTGTGTGTGTGTGTGTGTGTGTGTACTAACAGGATGAACCGACGCTGCCCAAGTTTCAATGATGACCAACGAATGTTTCACACACCCATATTTTTATATTGCCATCAAAATCGAGATAACACATTTTTCAATGAAATCGCTCCATTGCCTGTTCTAATTGGGGACCCATTGCGATACACCCATGCTTCTGACAGTGAATTATTCCACAATCTATTGTAGTCTACATTGCACTGTAGAGAACCTACTGTCGAGTTTATAAAATGATTCTTATATATTGGCTTGAATTAAAGTTTAAATGCAAAAGCCAAAAGTATCTATGAAGACTGAGTTTGCCGGATAAACGGGAAAATAAGATCTAGGACGAAAACTTGAAAGGGATAAAAGTACCGGAGGAATTCGCCTTAGAGATCGATAAGTTGTTGAAGCGGAATAGGGATTTGTTCTATACGGTGGATATGCGATTGATACAGGTACACACAAGCCCATACGAAACATTCTACCTTTTCCATTACGTCATCGCTATACGTAGTCTAAAGATATTTGCCGGTTTTTTGTCACGTAACTTTGTTTATATTCGATGCCTGCATTTAGTCCCGAAAGACAAAGGATACACCCTGTAGGAGCCGTTGCGCGTGTAATTGTGAGGCAAAGGGTTGCGCAACCTTTAACTACGCCTCTCCTGAAAGTCCATGACGACTGGAAACAATACCGAGATAAGCAGGGACACATACAACACCCGAAAGTCACAAATGGTCACCCATTTAGTACTGACTAGGTTTAACGTTGCTTAACTTCGGTGATCCAGCGGGATCCGGTGTGTCGACGTAATAATGCCGTATATATTGTTTATATTATCGTGATTATGCCGTATATATCGTTAACATACTATCAAGTTAACATAAAGTTTACATTTAATGTTAACATAACTTTTCGTGTCGATATTTTTCTATCGAAATAAATACAGTCATAATAATAAACTATTTTACAGTCATAATAATAAACTATTTTACAGTCATAATAATAGACTATTTTACAGTCATAATAATAGACTATTTTACAGTGATAATAATTGACTGTTTCACAGTTATAATAATAGACTATTTTACAGCCATAATAATAGACTATTTTACAGTCATAATAATAGACTGTTTTACAGTCATAATAATAGACTGTTTTACAGTCATAATAATAGACTGTTTTACAGTCATAATAATAGACTATTTTACAGTCATAATAATAGACTATTTTACAGTCATAATAATAGACTGTTTTACAGTCATAATAATAGACTGTTTTACAGTCATAATAACAGACTATGTTACAGTCATAATAATAGAGTATTTTACGGTCATAATAATAGACTGTTTTACAGTCATAATAATAGACTATTTTACAGTCATAATAATAGACTATTTTACAGTCATAATAATAGACTGTTTTACGGTCATAATAATAGACTATTTTGCAGTCATAATAATAGACTGTTTTACGGTCATAATAATAGACTATTATACAGTCATAATAATAGACTATTTTACAGTCATAATAATAGACTATTTTACAGTCATAATAATAGACTATTTTACAGTCATAATAATAGACTGTTTTACAGTCATAATAACAGACTATTTTACAGTCATAATAATAGAGTATTTTACGGTCATAATAATAGACTGTTTTACAGTCATAATAATAGACTATTTTACAGTCATAATAATAGACTATTTTACAGTCATAATAATAGACTGTTTTACGGTCATAATAATAGACTATTTTACAGTCATAATAATAGACTGTTTTACGGTCATAATAATAGACTATTTTACAGTCATAATAATAGACTATTTTACAGTCATAATAATAGACTATTTTACAGTCATAATAATAGACTGTTTTACGGTCATAATAATAGACTATTTTACAATCATAATAATAGACTGTTTTACGGTCATAATAATAGACTGTTTTACAGTCATAATAATAGACTATTTTACAGTCATAATAATAGACTATTTTACAGTCATAATAATAGACTATTTTACAGTCATAATAATAGACTATTTTACAGTCATAATAATAGACTATTTTACTGTCATAATAACAGACTGTTTTACAGTCATAATAATAGACTATTTTACAGTCATAATAATAGACTATTTTACAGTCATAATAATAGACTATTTTACTGTCATAATAACAGACTATTTTACAGTCATAATAATAGACTATTTTACAGTCATAATAATAGACTATTTTACAGTCATAATAATAGACTATTTTACAGTCATAATAATAGACTATTTTACTGTCATAATAACAGACTGTTTTACGGTCATAATAATAGACTATTTTACAGTCATAATAATAGACTATTTTACAGTCATAATAATAGACTATTTTACAGTCATAATAATAGACTATTTTACAGTCATAATAATAGACTGTTTTACGGTCATAATAATAGACTATTTTACAGTCATAATAATAGACTATTTTACAGTCATAATAATAGACTATTTTACTGTCATAATAACAG
>NC_136515.1:18201059-18223559 GCF_053919585.1 Euprymna scolopes
TTGCCTGGTCACGAATACTCCTATATGGTTGAGTATTATAGAAAACTGATCACATATAATGATAGAAGATGTATCGAGACACCGTATATTTGGCCTGGCATAATGATGATTCATTAAAATTGTGGGGTCTGCGCACGCGCCTGGTCCACAAAGTATGGAAATAAAAAATTTAAAAAAAAAGTTTACAAGTGTTTTTGATATAGATGTACATAATAATACTTTGATAAGTATGGTTTTTAACTTAAATAGGGATCGTATAATAAAATTGTGGGGTCTGCGTTCGCGCCTGGCCTCCATAGAATGGAAATAGGCACAAACTTTAATAAAGACGTTTCATATCTATCTGCGTAAGTATAGTTTGATAATTATGTTTCAGTTTGAAGAAATATGGTGTAATAAAATTATTGGGTGTTCGTTCGCGCCTGACCTCCATAGAATGGAAATATGTCACAAAGTTTAACAAGGTTTTTTAATATAGATCCACAGAATATTGTGATATGTGTTTCAGTGTGAACAGGTATGGTATAATAAATTATGGGGGTTATCTATTTTATTTGTACTTTCATCATATTTTGCTTAGGTTTTGATACCCCCAAATTCGAAGCTATCTCTTTACAACCTTTCCTTTTCATAACCTATCATACTTTCGTAAATCGGAGTCCATTTTCTGTAGGCTGTTTTTGAACCCAGTCAACGACGGGTACTTTTCCTAGTATATATATATATATATATATATATATATATATATATATATATATATATAAAGTCAGGTACGGTCAATGATGGAGTAGTGTTGCCACATCTGGGCAGGAGCTGCTAAAAGCAGCGTATCCTGCCTTTACAAAGGTCAAAATAGACTTCGTATCTTCTTGATAGTCCCCTTTTCTCTTCCCTGCAACTACTTATGTTTACTGCGCTATAATCACATCGACTAATGTACATCCAATAACCCTTATCCTCGAGTGGCCTCCTGGCCCTGATATGTGGTTTAATTGATGGTCTTAACCATGACACCAGAGCTGGAAATGCGACACTTGTGAACGAGTGCTTTTGTCAAAGGCTGACTACGTCAACCACCTTAAGTCGTACAAAACTCCTGTTCAGGTCAACTTTGCACCTATTAGTCCGAACCAAACGATCTGTTTAATATGCAGCAAAGTTTGCAAGTCTACTGCTGGTTTGAGAAGACGTTTAATTGTTCAGAGGAATAGCCTTTAACCTCCAGAGAAAAAAAAACTCAGGAGTGCAGAGTCAACTAAGATGGCATGGATGAGGAGATTGGGAGAACTCAATGTGACAGCGATCATCTGGGAAGATGCAGCAGTCATATATATATGAGAGAGAGAAGGACAGATAGAAAGACAGAAGGAATGTTGACCCAGAAGAACGAGGCAGTTTCTCTCTACAGAGAGCTCAATGCGAAGCAGAGTATGTATGTACACTGGTTAAATATAATACAACACAATCTTATATATACATATATATATATATATATATATATATATATATATATATATATATATGTTTGTTTATTTGTTTGTTTACAATTTGATTAATATTTATAAAATGCCCATTACTTTAATGTTTCATTCATTCCTATATATTATAAATGCAAAATATTCAATTAAGATATGACGTCATTTGCATATTGCATTAAGGAAAATCGATTCTATTAAATAGCGGTGTGTTGGTTATTTTTTATAGTAAGATAACTGTTTTAAGTGTTCTATTTAAGCTCATTATTTAAATTTGATTTATATTGATAACATATTTAAATTAATTTATTTTTACCGACATCGATATTTTTTTATAAAACGGTCGAGTTATTTTCCCTGGACGATAACTTTGTTCTTTTTGTTCTTATTTTCTTTTTCGGCGGATAATAAAACCGAAAATATTTCACACAAACTTTCAAACATTATTTTTTGGAAGTAAAATAATTTCCGCGATTTCGCAATTTACGTTGTGGCCCAGTGGATTTTTATTTTAAAATAAACATACAATCCGATTCAACTACGATTCTTTATTTAAAACAAAACCAACTTTCAGTTACGTTTTTTTTTACCAGTTTTTTTTTTCACATTTTTTGACATCGTAACTGCTATTTTTTTTTCTTTTAATAGCGTAATAAGTCATAACTCATCATTGTTATAAAATATTAATATTAATAACACAAACATGTTAACATTAATAACGCAACTGAATTATTTACAGTTTGTTTTCGTTGCAACAAACCGTAAAAACAAATCTTTCTAGACTGAGAGAGCATAAAAGAAATTCGCTTAAATTTGCTTATAGTCATAAAAAGGTGCTCAATATCCGGAGAATGGCTTCTCTTCGTATCCCTTCTGTCGAAATATCTGATGGAGATTTTGTCACGTACTTCTGCTGTTTTTCGGGGGGGGGGGATTACATTTGCGTGTTTTCATTCGTTTTTTTATTTTTGAATTTTTGTTGGGGTAACGATTGAGTTGACATATAATCATGAAAAACTGCTCAATATTCTTAGTATAGCAGGTGTGGCCAAACCGAACTTCATGTTGACCCTGGCAAAGAGATGGAAAAGCAAAAAAACAGCAATGGCCATGGTCTGACCCCTAATAAGAAGGATAGAGCTGGAACACACCGATGAAGACATTTAGAATTATTTACAGACATTTCTACCGCTCGGGAAACATGTCACCAAAATCGACTGCGAGAATGCATTCTGAACACATTTTAAATATATTTTTTAAATATTTTACATTTTGAATAATTTCTGAAGAGGACGCTTCACAGAACGTCTGAAACGCGTAAAAACTATTTAAATGATTTAAAAACATTATTACAATGATCTAAATATGATACCTTTTTTAAATGAAAAATCAAAACACAAAATAATAAAATAATGTTAAAAAATACATACTGATTGTTGGTGCCTTTTCTTATTTAAATATACAGTTTTCTCTCGTTGGAATCTCTCAACCAATTTTATATATATATATATATATATATATATATATATATATATATATATATATATATATATATCACTAGACTATCCATTCACGTGTAATCACCCTTTTCTTCACCATATTCCCTCTGCTTGACTTTTTTGTTATCAAGTAAGATCTTCGAGTTACTTGTTGTTTCATCAAATACTTTTGCATGCAAAATCCGATCCCGCATTTTGCTAATTCCTACCCTCTGATGAGAAGGAAAGTATTTATTCGAAACTCCGCGGATTAAAGACTATCCACTTATCAAGTGTTTCCTTTTCAGATAAAATATGTTTTTAACTCATTTCAAAGTGTTTCTTAACATGTTTTATTAACAGTTTGCTCGTATATATATATATATATATAATTTAAAGGAGATTAGAATAATAGTCTAAAGAGCTAAGTGTATTTCAATGTAATAGTGAAATTACTAGTTTAATTAAAATACAGGAAATGTTCGTTGTAATTTAGATATATAATAAGCTCGATAGTTAAATGTCCTAGAGCTAATTCAATATTAATTATTAATATATTATTAGGTTTATTTTTGGTGTCTTTTCAATTCAATAGAAATCCTCCTAAATTTGCTGATGAGGAGACCGTGCTTACCAAAAAAACTATGTATAATTGTTCTACGTGACTTCATGTATACCACAAATAAAAAGCACGGATTTCCGAAACGATCGTACAGATAATTGACTTTGTTGTTGTTCCTTCTTATGAAACTGATTTTTAATTTAATTAAAATTTGATTTTTAAATTTAAAAATGTTTTTTTAAATTTTTAAATTATAAATCACATTACTTAATATATATATATATATATATATATATATATATATATATATATATATATATATATATATAACTATATATAACTATATATAATTATTATATATATATAATTATATATATGTGTGTGTGTGTGTGTGTGTGTGTGTGTGTGTGTGTGTGTGTGATTATACAAATAAGCAAAAGGTTGGGGGGGGGTCAAAAATGTACCCCGTCCCCCCTTACGTTGTGCACTCATATTGAAGCATGACCTGTCTTTTGTACACACATTTTTCATGTGCGTGTGTGTACGTGTATCTCTTAATGTGTGCATAAAAACTCTATTTATAAAGCCTGTGTGTCTACGTGCGTATCTCCGTTTACGGTCGCATCTTCTATCTAATGATTCCATCTGGCCTTAATTGAAGTTAATGGTCTCGGACATCGTTCGCCTCTTTTGTCGCGCCATTAACTGCAATTGTGCCTCAACCGATATTGGAGGCGGGAGGGGGGGGAAGAGATAGAGAGGAGACTAGAGAACGGATAGATGAAGAGTGTGATGGCGGTGGTGTTGGAGGAGGAGAAGGAGGAGGAGGAAAAAAGGGGGCAGAAATTCTTGGGTAAAGCCCGCCAAGAGTTAACTTCGGAAAGCGGGGGGGGGGGGGAATTGACGGGCGGTGGAGGTAGGGTGCGAGCAGGGGGTGTTCCTCTCGGAGACTACTTATGGATTTTAGTTCCCATTGCCAAAAACCTGTCAATATAATCGCCAGTCCTTCTGGGTAAAATAGACAAAAATCTGGACGCCCAACCTTTCCTCTCCGTTCCTTTTCTCCCCTCTCCCCCCTTTCCCGCCGGTGTCATACCAATGAAAGAGTAATTCATTACACTTGCTCTCTGTGTTTCGATTACGCTTGTTGTGAGAGAATTACTATCAAATAAGTTTTCTGCCGTTTAAAAACATGCAGGGAAATTCTGTCATTACTAACCAGCAGAGAGTTACCACTGTCGACCACTGTCTTTCTTTCGCACACATTCTCGACTGAACTCCACTACTAGCTAAACTTTCACAAAAAAACACTCAACTACCTACAACCACTATATATGATTTCCCCCACTCTCTATCTGTGCCTAAATTTAAACGCAGATTCCATAAACAAAGCTTCTTTCCCAGAACTGTACGCTTGTGGAACTGTTCCGCTGGTCTGTCCCCCCCCCCCGGTTAAATAAAAATCCAATGTAAACAAGTTCTTATTTAGCCGTCCCCATAAATAATCAAATTTTGCACAATTTACACTATTAACGAATACTAAACAACCATCTTACATTCATTAACCCTTATTCTCGAGTGGCCTTTGGGTCTTGATAAATGGTAAAGTAAAAAAAGTGGCAAAGTAAAAAAAAAAATACTACTCATATTTCTTGCATCCAAAGTGATAAGAAAATCATGCCTGCCGAGTGTGATAACAGATAGGCAGGAAGTGCCACATCCTCTGAGGTCATCAGATCGATGCTTGTGCATTCATTCTTTTTGTGGACTGTTATCCGTATCTTAACAATTCTTTATTGTTTCACCAGGTTTCGACCAACTCAAACGCTGGCCTTCTTCAGGCGCTTAACGGCGACAGGATATGAATGCCGTGTCTTGTAACTGTATCCCCAGTTATTACTGCCCTCCATAGTTGTTGTCTCGCCACGTTTTTGCCAACTAATCTTCTGGCCTGGCTAGGTAGCATTGAAACCGCTATCTTCAGACAATGGTAACCCATCTAATACTAGCCAGGCTCAAGGTTGCTTAACTTCGGTGATCTGACTAGAACCGGCGTGTCAACGTGATTATATATATATATATATATATATATATATATATATATATAGTCATTCACATTTCGTTGTTTGCAGCTCATCAAGGGCGGGGGCAGATAAGCAAGTGCCTCAAGCCAAAATCGAAACCTGACCGCCGAGCCGACAGTCTTGCCTCTGCTACTACTACTACTACTACTACTACTACTACTACTACTACTACGCTTGCTCTATCATACAGCACCTATATGTCAAAAATTCAAACATATTTTCAGCGAGCTCAAATCAGTTTTATTTAATGAGCAATACCTTCTGCAGATGATCCACCAGCAATTTCCTTAAGAGGACTCTACAAACGTAGTGAGAAAATATTATCATTCACAGATAGATAGATAGATAGATAGATAGATAGATAGATAGATAGATAGATAACAGTATCACTCCATCAGCTGACACGGAGGCTAGTAACCGTTGTTGATAATGATAAATACCCCTCTTCCATGAAAAAAATGTTGATATACCACAATACAGTGAAACCAAAGGCAACATAACTTGCGGGAAAAGAACAGAAATTAATAATAAGTGAAATATTTTTGTTAAATTCCTTATATTCTTTGCATCTTAAGTGATAAAAGATTTATTTCGTCAGAAAAACAAAATGGCCGACAAGTTCGACATGTTTTATTAATCTGGAAATTAATTATCTAAAATGTCCGACAATAAAATCCGGGTGTATTAATTTTGCCTTAAGGAGGTCGGGTGGAAAAGGGGTTGAAAGTTATTTCCCCATTTATCTAAAATGATTCGTGATTTACTGGTTCATTGGACAATTTCATGAAGTTAGAGCCCAAAACAAAGAAAATTAAAATTTATTATTGAAAAATGATTTTATCTTTGCCAACAGGAAAACGTGTATGTATATATATATACAAAAATATATAAGTGCACAAAAACCATATATATCTTTATAAACTTTGGTATCTGTGGTATCTTTAACAATTGCGTTCCCTAAATTGATAGTTTATGTAAATAAGAAACAGGAGTCACTAAGCATGAAACGAAATACGAAATATAAAAATATTTATTTCTATCGGAATCGGGAATTTATTAAAACGGCAATTCTACCGGAAACAGGAAAATATTCAAATCGTTCCCTCACCAATATAAATAATGCAAAAATGTAACATACGACCGCAGCCGTTACTAAACTCTCTATACAAGTTTGTAGCGTAATTCAAATCTTGTCCGTAGCTGATTACTTGATGATTCGCTAAGGCTATCAAGGGTATTTCTATCGTAACCCCATTACTAGATGGGGTTCCTACTACGGCTTAAGAGAGGACCATCTACCCTCGAGAGGTGTTTTCGAGTTGAATAAACATGTTACATTAAATAAAAACACTAAGACATTATCCAGTTGGGTAGAAAAGTAACTTATTCTGCCTTTAGTAACATTTATTTGTTATACATTTTTTTTGAAAACTTCTTCGAGTCTATATGTATAGTAATACGGAATTCATTATTTCAATTTCTATAGAGAGTAGAATTATAATGTTTCCCAGCACGTTGCAGGCTCAGTCGCAAGGCAGACAAATAATAGAAAAGAACTTCAACTCGCTATTTTGTTTTGTTGTACAACAACATTTATTTCCTCATTCTCTCGTTATCGCTCTGACGTCCCTCACGCAATCGTCTTTCCGAACGTTCTCTTAAACGTTATCCTCGCCTCTAAGGTGATCTCGAACATCATCCACATCTCTAATGTGATCCCCATATTTCTCGATTCAGGAGAGGTGTGGTTAAGATTGCACAACCCTTGCTTCAAAATCATACACGTAGCTACCCTTACAGGGGGTCTCCCTTGTTTTTCAAGACTGAACGTAGGCTTCCAAATTATCTATTTAGTAATATATTGAGGAAAATTTTCTTATTATCCAGAAAACTGCTTGTCTGCACCAAATTTTAATACTCGAAAGCATTCAAGACTTGTCATTTTAAAAGTGAATATCTAGCACTTCTCTTTACCACTGGACTCAAGCAGTGTCGATTCAGGAGAGGCGCGGTTGGGGATTGCGCAACCATTGCCTTACAAGTACATGTGTAGTTACCCTTACAAGGGATATCCATTTTTTCTTGAGACTGAACAAAGGCATCGAATTGCCTACGGTTTTTTCTTTTATTAAAAACTGCCCTCTATTAATAGAGGATGTGTCTCTGTTCATCGACTGGGGAACATGCTGGATGACGTAAGCATGACGGATGTGGATGACGCCATCTTTGTTTTTTACTATTTGGTCAGGGTTTATTCAAATAGAATGTATTTTCGTGTTAAGAATTTTAAATAAAAAGCTGCACATGCCTTTAATATATTTCCATTACGCCATTTTGAATTTTGAATAAAAATTCAAAATGGCGCCGTGGAAACATATCAAAGGTATTTGCAGCTTCTGTTCCAATTTTCGGATTTTAATCATGTCAAATCACATTTCATTTCCTTTTAACGGATTGACTGTTGCTATTTCTTTTGATGAGTAAAGGGCATAATAGATTCACTGATTGACATAATCATTAAGTGATTGATTTTGAGCTACGAAACAGATACTACCAAAAATTGTATGAGTCAACAGAATTAAAGGAATAAATTATAAGATTGTCAAGATCATGAATTTTGGAATATAGTTTTTTGTAATTATTCTCTCTCTCTCTCTCTCTCTATATATATATATATATATATATATATATATATATATATATATATATATTGGTTGTGAAACCCGATGTTGCCCAGGATATAATTCTGATCAACGACTGTTTCACCCTCCCGTATTTTATTGTCATCAAAACTTGTAATCGGCTATTTTTCAATCAAATCGATTAATCGCCTGCTCTAGTTTGGAACCCACCGCGGTGAACCGAGAGGAAGCTATACATATCTCCCTGCAGTGGCTTACTCTACAATGCATTGTAGTTTACATTGCACTGTAGAGAATCTACTATTTAATTTATAAAATAATTTTTATATTTTTTTATATAATGGCTTGAAGTGCAAAAATCAAGTATTATGTTTCAGTTTTGCTTTTAAAAAACATTCATGTCGAACACGCCTCTTTTATGTAAAAGAAAATACTGTTGATTTTATATACCGGGCTTTTCTGCTTGTGCGGTAATAGAACTTCTCAAATGCACTTGTGATGTTAGGCTATTCCTTCTTTCTTCGGATAATTACAATTATGGATTATCGATTATCGCTTATCGAAATATATCGGTGACATTCCGATGCAAAACGTATCAAAGAACCATGAAGTACATTTTGTGTTATGTCAAAAAAAAAATCGGGCAAGACGTTTAGGAGTCCATAGAGAATCAAGTTACACGCGCAGAGACAAAGTCTTTTGTATATATTAGTAGATATAGATATACACACATATATATGTGTACATATGTTTATACATAAATTCATATATATATATATATATATATATATATATATATATATATATATAAGTGTGTGTCAGGTCATGTCATATGCTACTGGTACTATGTAACCCAGTACTACGTGCCTCATGGTCGGGTCACCGGCGACTAAACTGGTTCCCCCACCAGACTTGTTTGGTGAGGAGGGTTGCTAGTCTCCCTGAAGGATTAAAAACAAGACCTTCCAAAGGGCGAAACCCTTTTTCGGGGTCAACGGCCAACTAGCACCATGTGTGTTTGTGTGTTGGGGTGGAGAGGGCTCCCATAAGCCGTGGTGAAGGCAACCTTTCTAGGAGAAGCAAATCTCTTATTTAAAAAACCATAAAGCGGGAGACCAGTACCCGCATTAAGCTGGTCTGCAGTTTAACTTGTTGCTGGCTATCTTGCTCTTGCTTGTTGCTGGATCTCAACATTTTGAACCGAGAGAGAGACTTAACTGTCGTACAAAGCTAAGACTCTGTAACATCACCTGTGTATAGATACTCCCTCAGGCATTTGTCTATAAAAATGGTCCAGAGGCGATGGAAAAGTTATGACGCATGGAGGCTTGAAATGCTGGAAACATGTAATAATTGATCTCGATGACCGTGTTCAGTATTATGCCTGCGTGAGCGTATGAATTCACCAGTAGGACTAAGAAAAAAAAAGTAATTTCTGGGCTCATGGACATTAAGTGTCTGAGGGAGTGGCACTCTTCTGACAAGACGTTTGCAATCATCATATATAAGTATATGTGTGTGTGTGTAAGACTTTGCATTAAAGTCGATATATGCATAAATATATTTATGGAAAAGACACTTTGAAGTAGAAGAGCTGTAGGCAGAATATTGTAGAAGCAGAATGTTCGAAAGTCAAGAAACTTTTTTGTTTATGAAATGTTCATTGCCGGAAGAAGAGGATTTCAAGAGTTATAGACACACACATACACACACACACACACACACACACAAACCCACGCACACACACGCGCACGTGCGCGCACACACACAGAGGCACGTGTACACAGACGAATTTATATATATATATATATATATATATATATATATATATATATATATAAGAATAACAGTATAGTTACATTCCAAGAAGCAAATATTTATTTTTCATGCCAAACATTGCATTTAGCATGTTAAAATTCGGTACATTTTTTACAGATCCGTTTTGTTATGCAGAAACAAAGGGTTACTATTATGTCAGTACCGTCTATTTTCGTGCATATACTCTTCAGAAAAAAATAGAATATATTTGTTATGATATTAAAAAAATGCATGAAAATATAATGAGATCTGGCTAAATAATTGTATGTGCAATATTTAAAATTGAATATTTTGAATATATTATTTAATGTATCTTTTATCTTCAATTTGTGATATATAAAACTTTGGTGAGTAAATTAATTATTTACTTTTTAATAGACATTTCAAAATAGGGGGAGTGAATTAATTCGACCCCCTGTCTTTCCAAGCTTATAACTACTCGAAAAATGTAATTCACCCCTAATTTTTTCAATTAAAGGAGCAAGGACTGGGTTTCATTTTAGAAAAGAAAAAAAAAACAACGTGGTTTAAATAAAAAGGTTTTAAACTTCGGACTTTACAGGTAAATTTCTTAAAAAAACACTACTTTTTTGTTTTAAATTTTAATATATTATTTATTGATCTTTTATCTTCAATTTGTGATAAATAAAACTTTGCTGAATAAATTAATTATTCACTTTTTAATAGACATTTGAAAATTGGGAGGACGTTAATTAAAAAAAAACGTTTGTCTAAAATATTATATTCGGTTTATTGGACCCTGAAAACATCGGAAAAATAGAATCAATAGAAAAATTTTGATAGATTTTTAAAGTTTAAAAATTGAAAAATACTGAGCTCGTAAAATTCAATTAATTTCATTACTGTTTTTTAAAAATTAAAAAAATAATATTTCTATTACTTTTTATACAACTTTAATAGTTTATTTTGGAAGTATAATCCATAAAGAAAATAAACAATCCACTTTTAAAGGAGAAATTACGAGTTTTTTTATATTTTATTCGCAGTTTCGTGTTAGGGGTGTCACAAATTCCTACAAAAATTCTGATACACCTAGTAAACGGCTATTACGAAGCGTGGTCATTTCTGTATCAATTCTACGTACAAAATTTCTATTTTTCCGTATTTCTTTTTTCTTCCTTTTTTATTGTCTTTTCTTTATTTTTTAAATAGATTTATAAACAGTTTTTTAATGATTTTGTCCCAAATAGTAGCCACTTATACCTAAGTAGCAATATACCTGGTGAACAAGAGTAAAAAAATATCACATCCATGTAGAACTTACCGGCTTTTTAATAAGTACTTATATAAAAATGTCAGTCTTGCCTCTCAGCACATCTGTAATCTGATCCTTTCCTAAAAAAAGTTATTACTGACCTCACCTACTCAACGGGGAGGCAAACTGCACTCAACTGACCTTTCTCCATTACCAATTCATGGCAGCATTTACGGTACATATTTGAATAATTAGCCATAACGTTCACTTATACTTAGAAAAACAAATGTACACACACATATACTAATATATATATATATATATATATATATATATATATATATATATACATACATATATATACTAATATATATATATATATATACTAATATATATATACATACGTATATATGACTACTTCATTTAAACACATAAATTAATATACGAAAGTATAATTTTATGCGTAAAGTAACTATTTACTTCAACAGTGCTCAATACATATGTAGAGCTAGGTAGTAAGTTAGAATATATATTTTCTAACTTACTATATATATATATATATATATATATATATATATATATATATATATATATATATATGTGTGTGTGTGTGTGTGTGTGTGTTTATTTCAACCTCGGGGATTTTTTCTTAAATCATTACAAGTTTCAGTAGACAGGACAATGAAATAATCCTGCCGATCTCGTCAGACGATCTAAGACAAAATTTTTTGAAAAAACTTGTAATGTAGATCAAATCCCCGAGGTTGAAATAATAAAAACATATTTATTGAGACCATTTCCCCTGTTTTTTTTTTTACCAAATATACTTTTTTTTACATGGAGGTCACCACTTACCAAGGACCGGAAGCCACTCGGGGATAAAGGTTAATGCGTGTTTTATATATATATATATATATATATATATATATATATATTTATATATATATATGTGTGTGTGTGTGTGTGTGTGTGTGTGTGTGTGTGTGTGTGTGTGTGGTTGTGTGTGTATAGAAGTTGTTCGATTTAGTATTCAAATATATTAATAACACAAAATTTCGTTAGTGCGAATGACTATCCATAGGTTAACGTGATTCTTGTTATTTTTTCTTCCTTATACATAGAAGCAGCATATAAGAAGCATAGATAGATCTATATAAATATATATATTGGCAGCAAGTCATTATTCAAGCACGTCTGATTGAACACGACAGAGTTATTTTTTTCCGATTCATTTGGATATTTTTCCAATTCGTAAAGCGGTCTAAATTCTTTCGGCTGGCATGTTGTATATTATGGCGCACAAAAGTTACTGTTTAGCCCTATTCTTCTAACGGTCATCCCATCGTCGTCAGGAGTGACTGTTGTTGTTGTCGTTTTCTTTTTCTTTGAGGCGTGATGCATCCACTTTTATAACCATTAAAAAAAATAAATAAGAAACTAATTATAACTATACCAAGTCTCAAAGAAAAATGTATATACGTATATATACATACACCTATGTATGTGTCTGAATATACATATTTGTTATTTTTTTAAAAAAACAGTCACCTACGGACACGCCGGTTTCGGAGCCCAACTCCACTTCAACATAGCTTAACTGTTGTTGGAATTCGAACCCCAGACCTTATATATTTCAGCCTAGCGCCCTAACCCATTACGCTATGATGCCATAGACAATTTACTGTTTAGTTTTTATTGTTAATCTGTTAACGTAGTTTTTGTTGTCGATTTTTTAAACGATATAAAGACTAACGTCTCCGCCTCGGAGTTCCGGTGTTTATCTTAGAAAGTCGCCCATATACGTATGTATATACGTATATATATATGTATATACTATGTATATGTATGTACATACGTATATATATATATATATATATATGTGTGTGTGTGTGTGTGTGTGTCTATATATATATAGTCTGTATATGTATGTATATACGTATGTATATGTATGCATATACGTGTGTGCAGTTAGTCAGGGTTTAACCGGCTTCCTCCAAAGGAGGAAGTTACATGGGAGTATGAAATTTTCAAGCGGTCCCCAGTCTCATGTATATCGCCGTTAGGGGAGATGACAAAGTTAGGTTTTTGCAACTTTTTGCAGGGAGGTGTCGACGTCCTCCTACATAAAGCACATGGACTTCCCAGATTGGTGATTATACCGTATATTATGTATATACATGTATATATATATATGAATATATATATATATGGATATACGTATATATATATGAATATATATTATATGCGTATATATAATTATATATATATTAATGAAAAAATAAAAGCGATTACAGTTTTAATTTTCTTTCTCTTACACACACACACACACACACACACACATATATATATATACACGTATATGTATATGTATAGATACAGGTATGTATATATATATATATATATATACACACGTATATGTATATGTATAGATACAGGTATGTATATATATATATTCATATGTGTATATATATGTATATACGTATATATATATATATATATATATATATATATATATAACTACTTAATTTACTCACATAAAATTAATATACGAAAGTATAGATCTATGCGTAAACTTTAAGTATTTACTTCAAAAGTGCTCAATACGTAGGTAGAGCTAGTTAGTAATTTATAAAATATATATGGCGATTAAACTACACTGAGTATTCGGTGTTTCATCCACTCTAGGACTCCTCAGGCTGAGGAGTCCTAGAGTGTTGATACGCCGAATACTCAGTGTAGCTTAATCGACATATATATTTTATAAATTACTAAGAGAGAGAGAGAGAGAGAGAGAGAGAGAGAGAGAGAGAGAGAGAGAGAGAGATGTTGCGATTCGTGAATCACCCAAAACTCTTGGTAGCTGGGGTTGGCCCAATCCTAACGAGCAAAATGTATACTCGTATGCGAGTTTTGCCAATGACGAAGACATATATTTCTTATATCGTATATATATAGATGCAAATATGTTATGGAGAAATATTTTATTCATATATATATATATATATATATATATATATATATATATATATATATATATATATATGTGTGTGTGTGTGTGTGTGTGTGTGTATGTGTGTGTATGGCGCACATATTTATATATATAAGTATATACATACGTATATATGTATGTATATATATGTATGTATATATATACACATATATATTTGTATATATACATATCTCTCTATATATGTATACATATGTATATATATTTATATCCATCCATCTATAATATATATGTATATATATATATATATATATATATATATATATATATATATAAGTATATATTTATGTATGTGTGCTTGGTTAAAGCGCACGCACACACATTATTCTGTGTCTATACCTAGATATTCTCATTCCAAATGTTTGTTGTCTTTCGAATCTCTGTAATAAACATGCACGTCAGCTCGTCTATTGACGTAGTAGCACTTAATGCTTCGACATGTTACTCCGTGCAAAAAACACCCAATATCGCCAACTCCGAGTTCATGTCGTCCATTTTTCCAGTAAGAGTTATCGGAAAAACCAGTGGAATATAGTTTTCGATATTGCGTCGAACAAAACTACCGTTAAAGATTTTTGATGATGGATATTAAAAATAACGAAGGAAAAAAAACAAACAAAAAAAAAAACAGGAAAATAATATTGTAAATATAATAGTGTTCTTATATAGGGTTTGTATCAGAATACGGCCGGTAAGTATTGAAAATCGATAATCGAAAAAATCCGATGGAAGGGGGAAGTTCGATTTTGACCAAAGTTAACACCTTTAAACAACATAACGTCACAAATGCATTTGAGAAGTTTTATCATTGCACAAGAAGAAACAACCACCCTATATCGACTGTGGATACTTTTATAAGACAGCTGTGTTTTCAAAATGCATGTTCCTCTTTGGAGCACAGTTGAACAATGATACTTGACCTTTACATTATTAAACTTTAAGTGAAGCCATTATTTACAGATAATTTTATAAAGCCAATAGTAGATTCTCTACAGTGCAATGTAGACTATAATGTATTGTACACTAAGTCATTGCGGGTGACACGTGAAGCTTCCTCCCAATACAATGCGGGGGGCGGGTCCTTAACAAGAGCAGGCAATAGATTAGATTTAAAAATGGGCGATTTTACTGATTTCGATGACAATAAAAGTGTGAGTAGATGAAATATTCTTTGCTTCTTTTTTTTAATCAATTTTCACCTCAAACCAGGCACAATGCCGTTTGAAGTAGGGGGCATAAGTTGCAGGGGCATTCTGAAGGGAGATGAGTAGCAAGACGTTTGTTCACATTACATTTGAACTTCTGCATGTCAGTACAGTTGGGAAAGCAGAATCTCAGAAGGGAGTTTCAAAGTCTAGCAGTTCTGGGGAAGAAACTATTGGAGTCTGGTGGTGGGATTTAGCTGCTTGTCGGGTTTGTCGGGGGTAGTCATGTTGGGGGGGGTACAAGTGCTTGTAGTTCGTCAGAGCATTCACCATTAAAATGCTTGTAGAACAGGCAGAGGAATGCAACATTTTGTCGATGGCACAAAGGCTGAAGCCCAGATGACAGTTCCGGACCTATCAGGTTGGCGATTCTCTTTTGAACCTTATCCAGAAGAGAGAGACTAGTAGCAGATGCACCAGCCCAAATGTGACAACAATACTGCCTTCCATAGTTTTTGTTGTTTCGCCAACTAAACCCCTGGCCTGCTTTGGATGGGATTGAAATCGCTATTTTCAGACAATGCTCACGTGGAACTGCAGAGATTCAACGCCTTTATTGACTATGTCACGGGCCCCAAGGACTCAGCATTGCTATCCCGTCGCGGTTATTCGTCTGGAGCCAGAGGATAAGTTGGCCGAAACGTGCAGAAACAACTATGAGAATAACAGATCGCAAATAAATAAATTAATTAATTAATTAAACAGGACCTATTAGGTTGGCGAATCTATTTTGAACCCTGTCCAGGAGTGAGAGACATAGGCATCATCCCAAATGTGACAACAGTACTCCATACATGTGCGAATATTTGCCTTATAGAGTTATAGGATACTTTCAGGCGTAAGTAATTTTCTAGCACGGTAGAGACAGCCCACCTTTTTTGCAGCAGCCTTGGCAATGCTCTCAATGTATCTATTCAAGTTCATGTTCCCGGTAAACGTTAGGCCGAGAAAGATTCATTCCCGGAAAACGTCGCGTCTCCATGCTCGTCATAAATAATGAACACGTCTTCGACAAAATGTTCTATTAAATATCACGCGTATGTATGCTTAACGAAGCCTGTCAACATTCGGAGTTCCTTAAGTGTTTCCATTGGATTCTTGTTTTGCCGAAAATAGTTGTTTACAAGAGGCATTTGTCAGTCAAGCATAAACAGCACGAAATTCTTGGACTTAATGAGGTTTTCTGTCAGAGGGACAAAAGAGACAAACCAAAGTGACCCAGGAAATTGTAGTTTCTTTAACAAAAGCATTTCGAAGAGACACATTTATTCTTGTATTACTCTTGTGCAAACGTCATCAATAACGAAGAAAAGACAGCGGACATGTTTAATGTTTGTACTACTGCGTTGGTTTATTGAACAATGGTTAGAATCCTTCAAAATAAAGTACACGTGTATTGTTAACACGTCGTAGCAGTAATGACCGTCGATATCAGAGTGTGGATTTTTCTGCCGCCTCTTTCTCTCTTTGCAGCATTTATCGTCGTGAAGTAAGCAGATTGCTTCCTTTCTTCTTTGCAATTAAAAACTACAACACCATTATTTGCTCTGGGTTACTTTTATAAATGGTCTGCACGTGTCTAGCTATTTTATGTTTTTTTTTTCACAAGAGAGTCACCTCTTATCAAGGCCTGCAGGCCACTCGCAGTGAGACAACATCATAGTGGTAGGTTGTGGTGGAAATTGGGTAGAACTTGATCATTCAAAGGGGCGGCTAAACACGAACTTTTTTAGACTCGAATTGAAGACAACCATGTTGTAGTTATCTGGAAAATAGATCCGCGGTATAGAGTCCCACAAGTGAGAAATCGTGGGAATTAAACTTTTTCCATGTAATTTGCATTTATATTTATGGAAAGATAGATAGTTGGGGAAATTGTTGACAGTGGTAGTAGCTAGACGAGTATTCGTTTTGGAGGGTTTGCAGGGGGCGGGGCATAAATTGAAGCTTAGCTGAGCATTTGCCATGAAAATAACGATAGAGAAGAAAATCTCAACGTCTCTTCTGTAAGAAAGAGGTTGCCGGGAAGAGAAAAATGCATGACTTTCTAGGTTTCGAACCCGATAGCACGTGTATTGCGTTAACACGTAATTGCCGTGTGGAGCGCGTTTGCAGTTATTGTCTTGATGCGCGGATTGCTTTCTTTCAATTTAACGCAAAAAAAAAACAACAAATATTTTGCTTGCTTGAAATTTATAATTTAAATAAATGTTGGAGGAAAACTCCATCCTCAGTATTTTGTTTCTTTCTATTTTTTCTTCTCGTTCTTCTTTCTTGCCATGTTGTAAATTTTATTTTCGTAAAACTGTGTTGTAATTTGGCTTTCAAGCGCACCTGATGCATATTTTATTTTATTCAAATTAAATCAACGTTTCTATAACGGAACTCACGCCCCTGACGTTGATATCGCGTCGCCAACGCACAGTTCCCGACATTTCAAAATACAACCGCTGAGAGACAACACATGGATCTTTATTACTGACTTTTTTCTCCAACTTTACAACATGGCAAGAAAGAAGAAATAGAAAAAAAGAAAGAAAACAACATACTGAGGATGGGGTTTGACTCCGAAATATATTTAAATTTCAAGCAAGTAAAATGTTTTTTTTATTTTCGTAAAATCGCGTTGTAACTCAGCTTTCAAACGCACTTGATGCGTATTTTATTTTATTACAATTAAATTAATGGTTTTATAACGGAACATATACGTATAAATCTGATGTATTTAGATTTAGTTCGAATGATGTATTTAGATTTATTTCGTACGATGTATTTAGATTTAGTTCGAAAACGTTGGTTTGATTCAGTAGAACAACCATATTTTAAAAACAGTTTATTTTAAAAATAAGTGTTGAATAGTTTATTAACTATTTCTCTCCATAGCTGACTCTCTTTACGAAATGTATATTTTTTTAAACACAAAGAATAAGGCTTGAAATATTTGACTTAAAAACTTCTTCCAAATTAAGGCTCTCTGAATGAATAAAAAACCGTTTTTTTAAATAGTTTTGTCAGTATCTAACTTCAAAACCGGAAGTCGTCGACAAGTAGACTCTTTCTATTTAACCATTTTATCAACCATTGATATACAGTATGGCATAAATACATAATTCCCATATTCTAGAATCATAAATGTAATTGTTGGAGCGGATGGCTTTTTGTTTTGATATTATAGCTATTGGAATTCGCCTTCGACAAAATCTATTAAATATCACACATATGTATCCTATTACGAAGCCTGTCAATATAGAGAGTTTCTTAAGTGTTTCCATTGGATTCCTGTTTTGCCGGAAGTTATTCTGCTTACAAGTGGTATTTAGCGGTCATGCATAAATAGCAAGTTTTTAGACGTAATGAGGGTTTCTGTCAGCAGAGATAAAAGAGGCAAACTAAAGTGGCCCAGGTAATTGCGATTTCTTAAATAAACCCATTTTGAACCGACGTTTATTATTCTATCTCTATTGTCCGCACGTCACCAATAAAGAATTCAAGACAGTGGACATATTTAATGTTTCAAATTCCGCAAAGGTTTATTAACGAATTTGTGATATCAACATCAGTGACTCGTCAGAATTACCAAAAATATTCACGTGTTTTGTCGGCAGTTGTATTTGTGTTAATATAACACAATTAGCCGGTCACTGTCATGTGACTGGCTTCACCTGCTACATTAATCGTCTTAGACACGGTTTCATGATGATGTGACGATGGGCCAGTCATTAGTACCTGAGTATAAATAGGAAAAGCATACCTGAGATGTTGGATGTGGCTGTGTGGCTCCTTATTCTCCCAGGAAACGTCTTGACCTTTGGTGGAATTCGGGTTGGAATCTTCCTTTTTCTCAGGGCCGTCTCGTTCTTCAATGAAGGCATTTATTGCAGACACAAAAAGAAAAAACGACACGCGACACAATTTTAATATATATTGTATAATCTTAACTATTTATTTTACAAAAATATATTACAATACAATATACAAATTATAATTAATTTTTACAATTAAACATGGGCAATAGGCTTTTCAAAACTAACTAACCTACCTTAACTAGTGTTGAGGGAGGGGGTGCTCCCCCTCCTATTTACGGAGAGACAGAAATATGCGTGCTCACCTCATGACGATCCGGACAGAAAGAGGTCAATCTAGAAAGGGAATTCTGGGAATGCATTTCTTTGTATCTCCACGCTTATGGCCAAATCAAAACTCGGTCATGCTGTAGAGTGTGCACTGGGATATAGTGGCACATGAACACGTCGATTTTGATTATTTAAATTAAAATTATTCTTTCTTTTTATTTTTAATTCATACAAGCCTAGGTACCCGGCGTTGTCCAGGTGTTTGGAGGTGTGTGTTGAGCAAAATAAATAAATAAAATAAAACGTGGTAGTAGGCAGGCAGGCAGGCTCGAACCCGTACCGCAAAGGAGTAAAACAACGTGAACAAAAAACGTGGCGTTTATTTATTTTTTTTGCACGTTGCGTCCATCGCCAACCGGAAGTGGGTAAGGTTGAAATTAAGCCTAGTCAATCGAAAAGAGGGGATGACTTTTGAAAATATCGGCGAAAAAAGCGACCCCTTCTTGTAGAAAAGTGCCTAGTTGAGGGTGAAGGAATTAATGTTTTTAGCCAATTTTTCATTATTTGTCGTCGATATTTAAAACGATATGTTTTTCTCGATGCCTCAGCTCCAACACAAACTATGCGTGTGCAAAACGGAACACATGACATGTGACAGGTCAGTCCGGTTCCTGTTTGGATACTTCCGGTGCAAACTAACCAGTCACAGAGTTTGACAAAGTTTGACAACCTTATTATATATATATGTATATATATATATATATATATATATACATATATATAACTAATTTGTGTGTATGCACACACACATATATATACATATATATATATATATAGAGAGAGAGAGATAGATAAATAATTTATCTGCACACACACACACACACATATATATATATTTATATATATATATATACATATATATATATATATATATATATATATATATATATATATATATATATATATATTGTAACGTTCAAGAGTTAACAATTTAAAATATGAACGATATGAATAATGATTTTAGGAAAATGATACTTTCCTTTATTTAGAATAATAACAAAATAAACGAAAAGGTTGTACAAAAAATTTTACAATAACAAAACAAACGAAAAAGGTTTGTTAACAAATGATACAGTTGTTTATAATTACTACTATCAATCTTAAAAAAATAATGACGGCTTGGTGAAACTCAGGTCACAAAACAGGACAAGGGAGTGACGGTTACGAGGGAGAAGGAAAGGTAGTCAAAATAAAGAACAGCCAGCAGGCAAGACTTCGAGTGACTCTCTTTCTCTGTCTCTGGAAGTTCGTCGATTTCGACGATGACGCGGAGGTCGATTAGTGTCCGTGTCGAAGGTGCGATGTGAGTCCGATCAGAGCTCTGAAATTCCGGCCGCAGTTGTGACACCTGATGGCAGGTAGTGGCGTTCGTAGTCGCGCTCTTTTTGCTTCTCAAGCAGCAATGCTTTGATCTCTAATGGCATCGGCTGCGCCTGATACCACATTTCTCCAAACTATCTGATCTCCAGCTTTTCTTCTTCAGTCGTTAAGTTGGTTGGTGTTTTTTCAAATTTCTCTTGAACACGTCTTTATAGTAAAGTTTCGCCTAGGTATCGTGTACCTTCTTTGAGCTCACCAAAGAAAACTGCTTTTGGTAGTCTGTTGTCTGACATGCGCGTGAAATGCCCTATCCATCTCAGTTGTTTTTTTACGATTATTTCTTCAACACTGAGCATTTTAGCCTGTTCTACTACTTCAAAATACGATACATGGTCTTTCCAAGTGATACCCATTAGATGGCGGAGATGCCTTTGTTGTATCAGGTTTAATCTCTTGAATCGGCGTCTGTAGAGAGTCCAGGTTTCTGAGCTGCACAGGGGTGATGGTAGGACAATAGCTCTGTACACTTAATCTGATTCCTCTCTGATTCCACAGACGGTCTATTTCCGAAGGCTGATGCAGCCACTTGATCGGTTTTGACAGTTCTTCATCGATTTTTCCAGTGTTCGTAATGGTACTGCTCAGGTGGGTGAACTGTTCAACTTCCGCCAATGGGGTACCATTCAGCCGTACGTCTCAGGGTTTAATCTTCGAGTGACTCTATAAATAACGAAACTCAATGGCAATAAGATTCCTTTTTTGTTTTTCTTTTAAATGTTTGGCCAATAAGAAAATTTCAAAATTTTATTTACCGCAGGGCCAGAAAGCATTTTCTGCAGGCTTTCCGTGGATGTATTTTCCTTTTTTTTTGGGGGGGGGGGTTCTTTCGGATGGACTTATCCACGAATCAGGGATCGGAGTTACCTTATTGGTTTCGAGCTGATAACTGATCTGCTTCCCTTTCCAGATCTATTTTTATGGCTCCACAACCCTTCTAGGTTATTGCAGAACCCTCTGTGACCTTCTAAGTAATTCTAAAACTTCTAAATATTTCTAAAAATCTCTATGATTATACTCTGGCTTTTAAACTATTTCGTGAATTAAAAACTTTTAGGATGTAATTATTAGGATCGTCTAGAACACTTTAGAACACATTTTAAACTGTTTTATTTTATTTTATTTTTTTTGTTTTATAGAAATGTTGTCTCGTAACAATATATATATATATATATTGTTACGAGAAAGCATTTCTATAAAACAAAAATAAATATAAAACAAAAATAAATATAAAACAAAAATAATATATATCATAATTTAATAACTTAAATTTTATGATGTGAAATGGTTAAATTTCACATCTAGAATTTTTCTTGCATATAATAAAAATTCTAGATTTGAAATTAAGTGATATTCCGTAATAAAATTTAATTTATTAAATTGTGATTTATTTGCTCTATCTGGTATATTGAGGAATTTTTATTTAGCTGGGATTGTCTTTATAAAATATTACAGCCAATAATATTCTGTAAGATCAATTATCATTTTATTACCATACTGAAA